>NW_016107335.1:7670444-7708953 GCF_001604975.1 Cebus imitator | reverse complement strand
AAAAAAAAAAAAAAAAAAAAAAAAAAAAAAATCATCTATGAAACTTTTAGAAAAAAATATAAGAGAAAATCTTTGGGATCTAGGGCAAAGGGCCAAGTGAAGAATTCTTAGACTTGACAGCAAACGCCCAATCCATAAAAGGAAAAACTGATACATTGGATTTCATAAAAAAAAAAACAACTTGCGTTCTGTGAAGAATTTTGCTCTGTGACAAAGGATGAAAATAAAAGCCACAGAATAGGAGTAAATATGTATAAACTACATATCCGACAAATGACTAGTATTTGAACTATAAAGAAGTTTTAAAACTCAGAGGTTAAAAAAAAAACCCAAATAGCTCAATTAGAAAATGAGCAAAAGACACATATAGACCTTAACCAAATGGGATTTACAGATGGCAAATAAGCCCTTGAAAAGATGCTCAACATCAGCAGCTGTTACACTACACACCTCTCAGAATGGCTAAAATAGAAACCAGTAACAACAGCAAAGGCTGGCGAGGATGTGGAGAAACTGAATCACTCAGACATCACTGGTGGGAATGCAAATTGGTACAGCACTCTGGAAAACAGTTTGGCAGTTTCTTATAAAACCAAATATGCACTTAACCCAGCAATTGCACTCTTGGGCATTTATCCCAGAGAAAGGAAAACTCATGTTCCCCCAAAATCTGCATACCAATGCTCAGAGCAGCATTACTCCTAATAGCCAAAATTGGAAACAACTTCCACATCCTTCAGTGGGTAGGTGGTGAAACAAAGTGTTGCACACTCACCCCATGATATACTCACTACTAAGTAATAAAAAGGAACAAAACACAACTACACAGGGGAACCCCCAAATAATTTCAAAATTATTTCAATTTTTTGAGTTATCTGAAAGTGTGACAAAATCCATTTGAGTGGGAAAAAAAAAAGCCAATCTCAAAATGTTACACACTGACTCATTCCAGTTATGTAACACTCTTGAAATGGCAAAATTAGGGAGATGGAGACCCGGTTAGCACTTGCCAGGAGTTAAGGAGGGGACAGGGTGGGAAGGAAGTGGGTGTGGCTATAAGAGGGCAGTCTAAGGAGCTCTCATGATGGTGGAAATGTCCAGAATCTTCACTCTCGTGCCAGGCTGATAATGGCTCGCAAAAATATGTCCACATCTTAACGCCCAGAACTTCTAAATGTTGCTTTATCTGGAAAAAAGGTCTTTGGAGATATAATTAACTTAAGGATCTGGAGAGGAGATTATCCTGGATTATCTGGGTGGGCTCTAAGTGCCATCACCAGTGTTGAGAGGATTTCTCTCTCTCTCTCTCTCACACACACACACACACACACGCACACACACACTGTGACCCACAGGAAAAGGTGATGGGAAGGCAGAGCATAGAAAGAGATTAGATCAGCTGCCAGATGCTGGAAGAGGCAAGGAACGGATTCCCCTTGGAGCCTCTGGAGGAAGCACAACCCTGCCTATGCCTTGGCCTCGAGCTTCTGACCTCCAGAACTGTGAGAGCATTGGATTTGTCTTGTTTTCAGTCACCCAGTCTGTGGTAATTTGTTACAGCAGCCACAGGAAACCAACACAACTCTCTTCCTTGTGATATTAGGCTATAGTTTTGGAAGATGTTACCGTTGGGGACACTGGGCAAAAGATACACATCTGTCTGCATTATTTCTTACAACTGCATGTGAATCTACAGTTATCCCCATATAAAAACTTTAATTGAAAAATAAAGCAAAGATGGGAGCTGAAAAGCTCAGTTGTGGGGTTACCATGACCATAAATAGGGCATGCCGGAACTCTTCAAACAGTAGGACTGGCAGAAGCAGTGCAAGCAGGAAAGCAAGTCTGTATCTGGGGAATAGGACTCCACTCTTTTTGTTTGTTCATTTTGGTGTTTTTGTTTTTAATAATAAAACCCTTTCAATTATTCCAAAGGACTCCATTCTTTTTCTCTTTTTTTCTTTTTTTGGAGATGGAATCTCGATCTCTCACCCAGGCTGGAGTGCAGTGGCACAATCTTGGCTCATTGCAACCTCTGTCTCCTGGGTTCAAACGATTCTCCTGCCTCAGCCTCCCGAGTAGCTGGGATTACAGGTGCACGCCACCATGCCTGGCTAATTTTTGTATTTTTAGTAGAGACAGGATTTCACCATGTTGGTCAGGCTGGTCTTGAACTCCTGACCTCAGGTGATCTGCCTGCCTCAGTCTCCCAAAGTGTTGGGCTTACAGGCGTGAGCCACTGCACCCGGCCAGGACTCCATTCTTTTTTTTTTTTTTTTTTCGAGTCGGAGTTTCGCTCTTGTTACCCAGGCTGGAGTGCAATGGTGCGATCTCGGCTCACCGCAAGCTCCGCCTCCCGGGTTCAGGCAATTCTCCTGCCCCAGCCTCCTGAGTAGCTGGGATTACAGGCACACGCCACCATGCCCAGCTAATTTTTTGTATTTTTAGTAGAGACGGGGTTTCACCATGTTGACCAGGATGGTCTCGATCTCTTGACCTCGTGATCCACCCGCCTCGGCCTCCCAAAGTGCTGGGATTACAGGCTTGAGCCACCGCGCCCGGCCAGGACTCCATTCTTAAGAGGACAAATTGATAGCCTCCTCATGAAGGAGTGATACAAAGTTAGCATCAACCTATCTCCAGTGGGCTGGCTGGTTCCTGTGCATGATACAGTGCCAGGGATTCAGTGTTGGTTGTTACTAGTATTTAGCAGTTAGGGAACTCAATGGTAACGGCATCCATATAAGCCCTAGTGGTGGGTACCTACTGAGGAAGGATTGGGTACAAGGAAAACAAGCTGGCTGATATTCATAGGAGGAATTGACCATTTCATCAGCCTGATCATTGAACGCCTCCTCTGCAGTGGGTGACTGTGATGGGAATGTGTGTGATACATGAGTCTCTTCATGTGGTACCCATTCTAGGACTTCTGTCCATGTACCTCTTTCCCAGACTTCCTGGTCACCAGTCTTCCAGTTTTGACCAAAGTTCCTCACCAGCCACACAATCTATTACCCATTACCTGTTAGTCAATGTAGAGCCATACCCTAAGCCATCCTGCCTCCAAAGCAAAGCAGACCACCAGATTGACTAAAATGTGTCTACTGGGAGGCTTTCCCTTCACTACTGTCCTTCGGCCCCATTTCTGGGTGGAACTTAGTGCAGTGGTCATACAGTTTCATCTGGTGGCCCTTCTGTAATCAGTAGATTGATTTTTCTTTTTTGTCTTTTTTTTTTTTTTTTTTTTTGAGGCATAGTTTTGCTCTTGTTTCCCAGGCTGGTTTGCATTTTCTAGAATTTTATGTAAATCAAATCACACTGTATGTGTTTTTGGCATGGTTTCTTTCACTCAGAATAATTATTTTGAGACTTAGTGTGTAATTGTATGTATCAATCGCTTATTCTTTTTTATTGCTGAGTAGTATTCCATTGTGTGGATATACCACAATTTGTCTATCCATTTACCTTCTAATAAAAGTATGGATTGTTTCCAGTTTGGGGCTATTGAAAAAACAAAATGCTACAACATTCTTGTACAAATCTTTTTGTGAAATATGTTGTTGTTGTTTTAGACAGTGTCTCGCTCTGTTACTGAGCCTGGAATGTAGTGGCCTGAGGAGCTCACTGCGTGCTTAACCTCCTGCACTCAAGTGATCCTCCTGCCTCAGCCTCCCAAGCAACTAGGACTACAGGCACAGCACACAAGGCCTCACTAATTTAAAAAAAATTTTTTTTTGGTAGAGACAGTGTCTTTTTATACTGTCTAGGGTGGTCTTGAACTCCAGGCCTCAAGCAGTCCTCCCGCCTCAGCCTCCCATAGTGCTGGGATTACAGGCATGAGCCACCATGCCTGTTTTCACTTCGTATGTTTTCACTCCTCTTGGATAAATACCTAGATGAGGAATGACTGGGTCATATTGTAGGAGTGTGTTTTATCTTTTAACAAGCTACTAAGCTGTCTTGCAATGTGATTATACCATTAGCCGTGTATGAGAGTTCAATTTGCTCTATATCTGCACTCAGCCTTTTAATATTAGCTACTTCGGTGGGTGTATAGTGATATCTCATTTAAATTTCATTTTTGGCCAGGCATGGTGGCTCATGCCTGTAATCCCAGCACTTTGGGAGGCTGAAGCAGGTGGATCACTTGAGTCCAGGAGTTTGAGAACAGCCTTGGTAACATGGTGAAACCCTATTTCTATAAATTTACAAAAAATTGCCAGGCATGGTGTCACAGGCCTGTAGTCCCCACTACTTGGGAGACTGAGGCAGGAGGATCGCTTGAGCCCCGGATGGGGAGGTTGCAGTGAGCTGAGATCACACCGCACTCCAGTCTGGGCAACAGAGCAAGACTCTGTCTCAAAAATAAATATGTAAATAAATAAATTTTATTGTTCTTAGTGACTAACGATTTTGAGGACCTTTCAACTTATTTGCCATCTGTATACTTCTTTGGTCAAGTGTTCAGAGCTTTTGCTAATTTTTTTCAAGGATGTGTCTTGATGGTGATTTTGATTGAACTTGGGACATTGAATGTAAAAAAAAAATGGCTGTGGATGGTATTGTATTCCTACTTTATTTTGGCAGGCAGGTTCTTTCTGTTCTGGTGGACACTGAATCCCAGATTCTGTCTCCTCCACATCTTGACACCACTAAATGACTGTGTTTAAGCCTCTACCCAGATGCTTTCTGTTTGATTTCTTGCCCCCTTGTTGCAGAAGGCCAAGGAGACTGAAGAGCTGTCATGGGTGTGGCCATAGCCAGAGCCCCTCAGCGCCAGCATCTTGAGGATATCACAACCCAGTGAGATTCATGGTGGCTCCTGGTGGATCTGTCTAAGCAGGTCTAAGGTCCCAAGAGCCTTAGAGGCACCCATGGAGGTGGGATGGATCCTGCCACATCATCTCCCATCCATGCAGGTAGGGAGAGGTGTGACGTGAGTCCTGTTCCTATCTGGGATCTTCGCACTCTTCCAAAAGTAAGAATCCTACCAGGGAGGTGCCAGGAACAGCAGGGAAGGGGAAGAGGTATGCTGATGGAAGAAAGGTGACTGAAGGACCTCACCCCCACCCCAACCCCTGCAGTCTAGAATGATCCTTCGTAAGCAGGATGAGCGGGACCTCAGGATGCTGATGTCACTTTCAGTGCTGCCTTAGCGAGCCTTGCTCAGGGCCACTCACCCCCTAGTAGCTCCTGTGTGACGGTGACCTCACACTCCTGGGGAAGCAGGCAGAGCAGGAAGTCTCAAGGAAAAGACAGGAACAGGAACATTTTCTTTGGGTCATTAGAAACCCTGGAATAGACCCTATGTCTTTTGTTGTTTAACATTTTTAACTTTTTCTCACGAAAAACTTTAAACATATACACAAGCTGACTGGGTGGTCTAATGAGCCCCCATGTATCCATCACCCAGCTTCAACAAGGCACAGCCCGTTTCATCTTTGCTCCTACCCACTTCCCCCTTCTTGTACTATCTTAAAGAAAGTCCTAGACATCATATTATTTCATATGAAAATACTTCAGTGTGTATCTCTAAATGATAAGACTTCCTTTTATATGTATGTAAATATATATATAAAGCTATAATACATAATATATCAATATTAGATATCATATTAATAGTTAATATATTATGGTTTTCTATAACTACAATCATAATATCAATATATAACCTATAACCATTTAACCATCATCACACCTAAAACATTAAAAATATATCCATTTCATCAAATATCCAGGGAGTGTTTAAGTCGCCAGTTGTCTTATAAACTTTTTAACTAACTTTTAAACTATACCTTGCTTATTTGAATCAAGATTCAAATAAGATTTACATATTGAGAGAGTTTGATCTGCCTTTTAAGCTCCTTTTACCCTGTTTATTGCGTCGGTGTGAGCAGGCATGTGTGCTCGTGCGTGTGCATTTATGTGTGTGAGTGTGTGCACGTGAGCATGTGCATGTGTGTGTGCATGCATGAATATGTGCGTGTGCATGCATGTACATGTGTGAATGTGTGTGTGTTCATGTGTGCATATGCAAGCATGAATGTATGTGTGCATGTCCATGCTTAATGTGTGTGAGTGCATGTGCACATGTGCATGCATGAATGTGAGTGTAAGTGCAAGTGTGAATGTGTGTGTGCATGTGCATGCGTGAATGTGTGTGCATGTGTGAATGTGGGTGGGTATGTGTGAATGTGTGCTTGCATATCTGCATGTGCATGCATGAATGTGTATGTGTACGTGTGAATGTGTGTGTTCATATGCATGCATGAACGTGTATGTGTATGTGTGGTGTGTGTGCACATGTGTGCATGTGCATGTGTGAATGTGTGGGAGGAAGCAGGCCATTTGTCCTTCACTGTTTCCCATGGCCTGTGTAAGGGTAGCTGAGAGAAAGGAGAATAGACCCAAAGTCAGGCAAGAAAGTTTTATTAACCTGCCGCGCTGCTCAGTAACAGAGGAGGCAACCCTGAGCTTACAAAAGGAGGGGTTTATACAGGGTGAGAGGAGCATAAGGGGGTTTTAGGACTGCGGTAATCTATCCACTGGTAACAGGCACAGAGCTAGTTTGTTAACTTATAACAGATCTACAATACGTTATCCTGTGACTTTCGTGGTGGCAGTCTTTTACAAAAAGAGAGAAACCAGGAGTTTTTTTTACAGATATGTGTCTCACAGGAATTTACAAGTACGGATAACCAACATATGTTTTCCCTGTCCTCCCTCAAGGTGCCGGTGCTGCCCGGATGGCTGTAATCAGGCTTTGCTTAATGGTAGCATGTCAGGCAGCCTTGATGTGGTGCCTAGGTAGAGGTTCCGGAATGCAGCTGCGGAGCAATCAGAGGAGGGAAGGGGTCAGCCTGCACGGAGGGGGCTTTCTTGTCCCTAACTGCCCGGACCTTGTTGGCTGCACCTGTATGGGGTCTGCTGTGCTTTTTCACCAGGAGGGGCATCCTGTGGGGTTGTCTCTGCCTGTGATATTAGCAGCAATGCATGATCAACAATAGATTCATTAATTCAGTATTTGATCCTACATTGGTGGTCTTGAAAAGCTTCATTTTGGAGATACAGGAGAAGAACAAGGCAAGGTCCTGTGTCCTCTTACTTCTCTCTCCCAAAACTCTACTGTGGCTTCTCTAGACCTGCCCCAATGGATGCAATCAGGGTGGTTCTCTTCTGCCCCAGCCCTCAGGGACCCGCTTTTGATGGGTCCTGGCACCTCACCCTGTAGTGGCCAGATGCCCGCAGAATGAAGAATGAGTAAATTGATGAGACGGCAGCTGCCATTTCTGCAGGTCATCCTTCCAGGTAACAACAGCCCAGGCGCTGGGTCCGGCCAGGAGGGGAAAGGCTTAAGGCAGTGAAGCTTTCTCAGCATCCTCAACTCATGTGGCCTGACTGCTTGGTGAAAGGAGTTGAGGATGGAATGAACCATCCTGATGGTGGCCCCTGAACAGAGACTTCTGAGGCACAGGGAACAAGGATGTGTTGCCTGAGAGCGTGGTTCCTTAGGCAGACCAGGGTCCAGACGCCAACCGCACCACCTAATTGGCTGCGTGCCATGGAGCGTGTTACTCCTGTCCCTGTCATAGGCTGATAATGCCCCCAGAGACATACAGTCCCTGTTGCTGGAACCTGTAGACATTACCCTATGGGAAAAGGGTCTTTGCAAATGTGATTAAGTTAAAGCTCTTGACATGGGGACTGTTCCGGATGGTCCAAGTGGGCCCTAAATGTGGTGAGAAATGTCCTTATAAGAAAGGCAGAGAGACATTTTACACAAGGCGAAGGCAGAGTGGAAAAAGATTTAAAGACGCTGGCCATGAAGACTGGAGTGATGCGTCAACAAGCCAAGGTGAGCTGGCAGCCACAGGACCCGAAAGAAGCAACACTCCCCTTTAGAGCCTCTGGACCCCTGATTTCAGAGTTCTCCAGAACTGGGAGGGAATACATTTCTGCTGTCCTAAGCCACCAAGCTTGTGGTAATGTTAGAACTGCCACAGGAAACTAACTCATGCTATATGCCTCCTTTGCAGAATGCATAGTTGGGTCTTATGGAGGGGGAGAAAACCTGGCGGGAGGCTAGGAGGTGGCAGCTAGCAGGAGCCCAGCCCTACCACTTGCCCACCTCCTCCCTTCACCCTCCCAGTTGCAAGGTTTTTCCCGGTGGCCTTTGGTACAATGCGGCCCACCTTCCTGGTCATGGTTGATGGTACGAGGAGGTAAGACAGAGTTCATCTGATTGGCTCGGTGTAAGCCAGAGTTCCTCTGATTGGCTCGGTGTAAGCCAGAGTTCCTCTGATTGGCTCGATGTAAGCCAGGGCTCCTCTGATTGGCTCGGTGTAAGCCAGAGTTCATCTGATTGGCTCGGTGTCTCCCCGGTGGCCAGGCCTGCAGCAAGCCTCCTCAGCTCTCCAACGACACTCTGTTTCGCGCCATGTGGGCAAGAGAGGAGAGGACACCGCAAGGGCCAGGGAACAGGCAGTGCGCCCTTCCCCTGAGATGTGGCCTGGAGGAGCTGGGAGAGGTCCCACGGTTCCCCGGGCAGGCACTGGGCGGGTCAGGTGAGCCTGCCTCAGGCCTGCAGCACGTTTCACCTGGAGCCCCTGCCCAAGGCCACGGTCTCCACCTGTACTGCCCGTCGTCACGCACGAGGCCCCTTCCCTCTGTGGAGTGCGTCTTCTCTGTGAGCGGACATCAGCGCTGCTTGGATATTCGTGGCATCCCTAGCACCTCGCATACAGTAGGTGCGCAATACGCATTTGCCGAGAGGATAAATGAGTGAACAAAAAGAGATCCGGGGTAAGAGTGGACAGTCTGAGGAGAGCGTCTGGCAGAAGCTGGTTTGATGAGAACGTCGCTTAGGGAGGCACTGGGTTCAGCGTTCAAGATCATCATATCACCTTGAATCCTCAGACCTGCCCTCGGTGCTGCTGTCCTGCCTCCAGAGACAAAGACCTGTGTTCACGAAAGGTGAGGTCCTCTGCCCAATACCGGCTGGCTTGTCACACACGGCTGGTCCCTAGCCCCAGCCTGTGACCCCACCTGCGTGCAGCGCAGTGGAGTCTCCTGATGGGGACGGGGGCTGTGAGAGCGGTCCGGAACACTGGCACCTCCTTACTCATGCTCGTGGCCACCTTGTCTGTTTCCTTCTGGGGGAAACCCAAGTGGCTTGAGGGAGGGGGTCGCACTGGAGGAGACCTCCTGCTTGGGACCCTCCCCTACGACCAGTCCAGGGAGGAACAGCTCCTGGAGGGAGCCTGGGGGTGGCAGCTGAGGGCCAAATGAGCAGGTCAGTTCTTCAAGCACTTGTGACTATTGGAAGAGAGCGACGACCTAAGGTTTAAGCCGTAAGAAGGGCATTGAAGGTAAGGGACCAGACACAGCAGCCCAACAAGGGACCTGTTATCCACTGCACCACCCACCGTCCGGCTGACCGGGAAAGGTTTGGAAGCAAGAGAGAAAGATCCCCAAGGGGGAAGGGTGTGGGTGGGACCTGGGCTCCGAGCCTGTCCCTGCCCCCTCCATCTGACCTGGCTCTTCCCAAACCCCTGTTCCCCCAAGTATACAATCCTGATGCCTGCGTGTGATACCCCAGTTCTCCACCTGCCTCTGGAGCAGTACTGGAGCAGAGCTCCGGGGAGTCTCCCCCATTCCTCTGCACATGGCGCCCCAAGACTTTGCAGGGAAAACTTGTCGCAAATCCAGATTCCAGTCCCCTCTCAGGCTCTGAGTCCTGATCCAGGAACGCACATTTGTTAAACGTGTGTGGTCACAACATAGGAACTATAATTTATTTTATTTTATTATTTATTTATTTTGAGACAGAGTCTCCCTCTGTAGCCCAGCCTGGAGTGCGGTGTGGCCTGATCTCAGCTCACTGCAACTCCGCCTCCCGGGCGGCCTCAAGCGATTCTCCCAGAGAATCGGAGAATCGCCGCAGCCTTCAGAGTAGCTGCGATTATAGACATGCGCCACCTCCCTTGGCTAATTTTTGTATTTTTAGTAGAGACGGGGTTTCTCCATGTTGGCCAGACTGGTCTCAAACTCCTGGCCTCAAGTGATCTACCCACCTCGGCCTCCCAAAGTGCTGGGATTACAGGCGTGAGCCACCGCGCCCGACCGGCATTATCATTTTTTTAGAGTCCTTATTTTATAGAGTTCGGAACTGAGATATTTTCAGATGCAGAGTGATGGATCGTCTGGGATTTGCTTTTAGAGAGAAACAGGTGGCAGGGCTCCGCTGGAGGTATAAGGGAGCCTGATTGGCTTCTTCGTTATAACGGGTCTGCTTTTGAATGTATTTGAATTCGTCTCTTGAAAACCATTTCCCGCCCCTCGGAGACTCCGCGGGAGGGGCGGGAGACAGGAGCCCGGGGCCAGGTTGGGTTTGGCTGTGGCGGGCGGGAGCTGCGGCTGGGAGGCTGCGGCTGGGCGGGCTCTAGCGCCACCTGGCGGCTGTCGCGGGACTGATGCCCCCGTGGATCTCCCCCGGCCGCGGAATGCGCCGGGGAATCGGCCGCCAAGCAGCAGCCGGCAAGGGGCGAGGGAGCCCCACTCCATGCCAGGCGCAGGCCCACGCCTGCTGCCCTGACCCTGGAAGCCCCTTCAGCGCAGCACCCAGCCAATCGCGCTCTCCCAGGGCCCACCTTGGATTCTCACCCCCCACCTGCATTGGAGGCCACTTGGCCCCGACAGTCCTCGGTGTGCATGACAGGTCACGACTTGGCGATGGCGGGTCCTCCTGCCCTGTGGGGGTGGGTGCGCCTGCGCTACTGCACGGCCAAGCAACTCGCTAGGGCCCTGCCTTTTGTAATTTAAACCAATAAGAGCTTTGTGTAATAAGGCTCTTTTCTTTTTTTCTGAAACAAAGTCTCACTCTGCCACCCACCCTGGAGTTCAATGGCGGGGACCTTGGCTCACTGCAACCTCCGCCTCCCGGGTTCAAATGATTCTCCTGCCTCACCTTCCCGAGTAGCTGGGACTACAGGTGCCCACCAACACGCCCAGCTAATTTTTGTATTTTTAGTAGAGACGGGGTTTCGCCATGTTGGCCAGCCTGGTCTCGAACTCCTGGCCTCAGGTGATCCGACCGCCTTGGCCTCTGAAAGTGCTGGGATTACAGGTGTGAGCCACCACGCCCAGCAGTAAGGAGGTTCTTAAAACAGTCCCTGTCTTACACCTGCCCAGGGCCTGAGCCCTCAATCTTGGCCTTTTTTAGAAGCTGGGATATCTGCACCTGGTGAAAATGAAACTGGAATTCCTGACCTGGGAATTCAGGTTTACTCTACCTAAAGTGAGTTACACTTCTAATGTAGGGATTCAAGAATTGGGCATATGGCTTCCAGAGCCCTTTTGGAATGTCACAGTCTGGGCTTTTTTTTTTTTTTTTTTAATGAGGGACACCCCGCAGTCGCTTTCAGTGGGTCCCAGTGCTGGCAGGAGCGTGGTGGGAGCAGGTCTGTCTGCATACCTCTTTCAGGGGCCTTAGGGCTGACTCCACCTGACAGCCTGGTCCTGGGCTGTGTTAAGACCTTCTGAATAAATTGTATTTTTATTAAAACATCAAATCCATGTCTCTGTAAAAACAAACAAACAAAAAACCAAGTTACACAGTTTCGAATGGCATTGTTACAAGAGGTGTCTGGAAAAAGCAGTCCCCCCTCCCCACTTCCTGTCCTCCACAGGGGCTCTCAGCTCTTCCAGCTGACTCTTGTTTTTTGCCTCCATGTCTGCAAACAACAGATTCCATCCCTAGCGTTTCCTACTGGCTGCAGAAGAGGAGGACATACCTCCTCCTCACACCCTCCCAGCACCTCCTACCTCCTCATTCTCCAGTGAATTCTTACCTTGGGTCGGATGGGTGTTAATGGGTTAGGTAACTACTGTTCACAAAGGAGCCGGGAACTATATGTTAGGACTATTTTTCCTTTCTGCCACACCTTTTTATTTTCTCTGGATTTAATGATTGACTTGAACTTTCTTTCACTTACTTCTCCATATGTTTATGGCTATTTTATCACCAAATTCTTCCCCAGCCGTGTAACTCTTTTTTGTTTTTCTTGTGGTTTTTTTGAGACGGGGGTTTCACCATGTTGGTCAGGCTGGTCTCGAACTCCTGACATCAGGTGATTCACCCGCCTCGGCCTCCCAAATGTGCTTTGAATACTAGGATTACAGGCGTGAGCCACCACGCCCAGCCATAACTCTCCTTTTGATAAATGCCTGTCTGATAGTCTGTTGATTTCAGTGTTTTGAAGAGCTCTTTCCCAGGGTTTCAGCCCTGCAGCCCAGAGAGGCCCTTGCCTCCCTCTTGGGTGGCAGTCCCTGGTTCCTGGATCGTTTTTCTTGTTTCTTGCTTTATTCTCCCATTTTGATTGAGTACATCCTTCTGTAGCCTCCTGAGAAAAGATTCTTGAGAGGTAAAATTTTGAGAGCTTGTATATCGGATTCTGTTTTTATTTTACCCTAATGCTTGCTTGGTAGCTTAGCGGGGTTTATAATTGTTATCTGGGTATCATTTTCCCTCAGTTTTTGGTTTTTGTTTTCAGAGACCAGATCTCACTCTGTAGCCCAGATGGAGTATAGAGGTGTAATCACAGCTCTGCAGTCTTGAATTCCTGGGCTTAAGCCATCCTCCCACCTCAGCCTCCCAAGTAGCTGGGACCACAGGTGTGCACCGGAACACCTGGGTAGTTTTTTTTTTAACTTTTTTTTTGAGATCGGGGGTCTTACTTTGCTTCCCAAGCCAGTCTTGGAACTCCTGGCTTCAAGTGATCCTCTCACCTCGACCTCCAAAGTGTTGGGATTACAGGCACGAGCCACTTCACCCAGCCCCCTCAGAGAGCTGAAGGCATGGCTACCTTCTAGTGATGCAGATGAGAAGTCTGGGGCCACTCTTATCCTTCAGCCTTTCTGTCGTATCTATCTGTTATATGTAAGATCGGAAGCTTGTAGAGTCTTCTCTGTACTCTCAATATCCCCAGAGTTCATGACAATGTGCTTTGGATGGACCTAATTTTACATTGTACAGAGTATTTGGGACATCCTTTCAATATGTATTTCATGATTTTCAACTCTGAGAATTCAGGAGAGAAATTAGAAGTAGAAGATAAATCCAGGATGTACAAGTTGGAGTTTTGGGAAAACAAGTATGTAATAGGAGGGAAGTTATTTGTAAACAAACATGAAAATTCCCCAGAACTGAGTATCCTGCCTGCAGAAGGAAAAGTCCTAGGTAGCATTCAACACAATAAGTGAAACGAGACCCAAAGTGAGGCGAGTGGTGGTGGCATTTCATAGTTTATATGTTTGAAACTGTGTTTAAATAGCACATAGAATATGATGTGAACTTCAGTGTACAGTCCAGGCAGTAAGTGCGGTGGCTGCAATGGAGGAGATGTTGATACTGGTTTGGCTGCATCAAGATCTATCCAGGAGTGCTGGGCAAGGTGGTTTATGCCTGTAATCCCAGCACTTGAGGAGGCCAAAGTGGGTGATCACTTGAGCCCAGGAGTTTGAGACCAGCCTGGGCAACATGGCGAAACCCGGTCTCTACAAAACAAAAACAAAACAAAACAAAACAAAAATTAGCTGGGCATGGTTGTGTGCATCTGCCATCCCAGCTACTAGGGAGGCTGAGGTGGGAAGATCATTTGAGGCTGGGAAGTGGAGGTTGCGGAGCGCCAAGATCACACCACTGCACTCCAGCAGCCTGGGTGATAGAACAAGACCCTCCCTAAAAAAAAAAAAAAAAAAAAAGTGTAGTCAGGAGGGCTTCATGGAGGAGATGAAACTTCATCTGGTTTGTAAAAGATGGACAGACAGCACGACTGGAATCTCTGAGGGGCAGGAAACACAGAGCTTGTAATAACCCTGAGGTGTGTGGGTGACTGAGCCCTGGGTCAGGAGATGGGCTGAACCAATCCTCAAGATAAGGGTAGAGAAGATATCCCTGTTGTGAAGGCTGCTTGAGCCAGCCTCTGCCTCTTATCTGAGATGCCCCTGGAGAAAACAATGGCCTCACTGTATTCAGCTGAGCCCAATCACACCCAGGAGGCTTGAGCAGCTGAGGCCCACCAGGTAAAGGCCGATAAGCAGGTAAAGGTAAGACACATCCTGCTTCCTCCAGCAAATGGAAGGGCTGAGGGTCCTGCCTGTGTAGATCCCCTTGTGGGGATTCACAAAGCCCCTCCTGTGCTCCCCACAGAGTCGGAATCGTGACACCAGAAGGGACCTTAGGGCCACCTAGCCTCTGAGCAGAGGCCAGAGGGGGATGGGATTGGCCCAAGGTCTCTTGGCTCATTGGTGATGGGGCTGGGTTTAGAACCCAGGTTTCTAGACCTTCACTCCCTTTGTCCCCATGGGGAGGGGCAGCCTTCCAGGAGTAAACACTCAGAGACATTCACCTGCACTTAGCCTCAGGGACATCGCAGGGTGTCGGGTTGTGGCAGAGGGGACAGCGAGCCAGAGGGGAGGGGTTTCCATTTGCCGTGCTCATGTTGAAGATGGAAATGCTCAGGGTCATTATGCGTGCTCTCCACCTGTTCAGGTCCTCCTATTCTGTATTCTCTGGGGTCTCTGAGGGTCAGGGTCTTCAGGACTGTCCCCTACCTGAGGGCCCTGGGCAGCCCTGGGGACAGACACCTCCCAGACAGACACAGAGCCAGGTTCTGTTCAGAAAAGCCTTGGACTTCTAGTTTTGCCAAGTTGCTGGTAAGTGAGGGTGGCGACACTTACTTCTGAGGCTGGGGTTAGCTCTGTGGAGGCAGGGGCCACATCTTATTCACCCCACTTCCTCTCAGAGGCTGGCACAGTGCTGGATACACACAGAGAACTGGCCAAATTCACTTGTGTGGAGTAGCTGTCTCTTGTGGGTTAAATTGTGTCCCCCAAAAGATGCCAATGCTCTAACCCCCATATCTGTGAGTGTGACCTTACTTGGAAACAGGATTGATGTAGATGATGAAGATAAGCTGTGCTCCTTAGGGCAGGTGCTGATCCAATATGCCTGTGTCCTTTTAAAGAGGGGAAGTTTGGACACAGACAGGCACACAGGGACAGACAGGCAGACAGGGAGAAGGCCATGTGCAAATTGAGGGAGTGATGCCTCTGGAAGCTGGGAGGGAGGCCTGGGAACGAGCCCTCCCTCGTGCCCTCTGAGGGAGCCTGGCCTTGCCAACACTATGATGTCAAACTTCTGGCCTCCAGAACCAGGAGACCATATATCTTTGTTGTTCAAACCAGTAGGAAGCCCAGGGAAACCAGCGCATGGCCCACGAGCACTACCTGGTTTCCGTCTCCTGCCTGCCCGGCTGCTCTGGCCATGAATGTTTGCAGCCCAGCTGCCAGGGAGCAGCATCAGTGAGACCAGAGTCCTGGGGCCTGTGCCCTGTGGACTGCATGTGGGACCTGAGCACTCAGCAGCCTCCCAACCCATGTGCCTCAGCAGGGACCACAGCTGGTGGACGAGCCACCCCGCCCAGGGGCAGGGAGGATGGACCGCTATCCAGTTCTGTCCTGAGGCTGGGGTCCCTCCATCCTGTCTTGGCTCTGGGACCCAGGCTCTGACCACTTTCTTATTTAAGGAAAGACAAATCATTCCTGTACTCCCCAAGTCCTTGCCAATTTAATGTCATTTTCATTTGCAGCCTTTTAGGCTATTTAGCTTGCAAATTTCCCTCAATAATTCCAGCGACATTATTTTCAGAGCCCTGATTGCAGTATTTACATTTGTTAGTATTCCACGAATCACACTCTGAGATGTGTGGGTGCAGCCTTCATCAGGGCACAGCCAGAAAGCACCCCAAGGGTGGGCGCACTTCCATCCTGCCTGCAGGCCATGGCTTGCTGGCATCTATGGGAAGTGCCTGCGTCCAAGTGCCGAGGGGAATGACATGCCAGAAGGGGTCCCTCTGCACCCACTTCCAGGACCGCCTGAGCGAGCAATTCCCCAACTGCTGCTCAGACGCTCCTGGATCAACGTCCCTCATCTGGGTCATCCAGGGAAGCTTTCACTCTTCTCAGCTCCAAGCCCTGTCGGGCTGGTTATTCTCCTTTCTCCCCACCCCACCCCACCCCACCCCACCCCATCCCAGGTTAATTCCTGCTCTATGTCTCAGGGCTGGCCCCAGTGCATGCTCAGAGTGAAAGGAGAGGGGCCGTGTCTCTGCAGCTCCCTCCCACCTCCTTGCCAATCATGGGCAGCAGCCACGTTCCTCAGGCCACAGTCCCTGTTTTGTGCCACACAATGTGACCTCCACCTCCTTTATTGTTGGGGGTGGGGTGGGACTGGAACTGGCCTTGCAGCAACCTCTGGAAACCTTGAAGCCCCATCATAAGCAAGTGCGTCTGCAGAGTCCCCACCTCCTTCAGCCACTACCGTCTGGCTTGTGGTCTGGGAGGGTGTGACTCACAGATGGAGCTTTGACGTGTGCGGGTCCTGCCATGGCCAGGGAGGCTAACAGAGTGAGTGTCACCATTTCCTGCTTGTGGAATGGGAGGAGATTTTTGCCTGGTGAGGGGGTTTCCCTAGGTCCATGAAGACTGAATGTATGTGGTGATAGATGAAGAACTTCCAAAGCTGGAAGCCTTAGTGAGTGCCAAGGAAGTTCTGTATAGCCCAGAAAAACCATCGTAAGTTCTGGCTTGTCTGTAGCAGGCAATGTTGGAGTGTCTGCCGCAAGTGCTGAGGGGAATGACCTTCAGGAAGGGGTCCCTCCGCACCCACTTCCAGGACGGAGTGAGCATGCGATTCCCCATCTGCTGCTCATGAAGGGGTTCAGCAGAGTACACAGGGCACATGTTCTCTTTATTTTATTATTTTTAGTTTTTTTGAGGCAAAGCCTCACTTTGTCACCCAGGCCGGAGTGCAGTGGCATGATCACAGCTCACTGAAGCCTCGACTTCCCGGACTCAAGTGATCCTCCCATCTTGGCCTCCCTAGTAGCTGGGACTACAGGCATACAGCACCATGCCTGGAAAATTTTACTTATTTATTTTTTATTTTGTAGAGAGAGAGTCTCACTATATTGCCCAGGCTTCTTTTTTGATGGGAATGGTATATTTGATAAAACTTGAATACCATCTTTTAGCTATAATTTTTAAAAAATTGTTTTGCAACATTGTAATAAAACCAGTGAGAAATTATAGACTCTAGATTTGGATGAACAAGATACCCTCTTTTGTCATCAATTTGAAATTAACAAAATCTGGAACAAAAGTAAGAAAAATGACAGATAAAATCAATATAAGTTATTTGGACATTGAGAAGCAAATTGTAACAAAACCCTTTCAGATCACATAAAAAGCAGCAATTGATTCAGAAGAAAAGATAAATTTTGAATAGAAACAATGAATAAGCTTTTGGGTTCTTGGATAATCCAACTAATGAATCCTATGAATATATGGGAACAGGGTGGAACTTCTTTGCAATTTGACATGAAATGCTGACATTGACACACAATGCTTGTGGAGCACCACTTCACAGAGGACACCTGCCATTCATTCAAAGCGTTTTTCAGAACAAAACCCGTGAAATGCCCTGGAATCTTACAACTCATATATGAAACTTGACAGATGTTTCCCAAAATTGAAAATAATATTTCAGATATACAGTCATTATGACCAAGAGTGGGCAGTAAAGCTCTACTAGTCAGGTTCCAATCGGGAGACAAAAACCACACAATCATTTGTACAAGGAACGTTTCCCATAGAGAATTAACTTTAGGCCAGGCTCAGTGGCTCACGCTTGTAATCCCAGCACTTTGGGAGGCTGAGCCTGGTGGATCACTTGAGGTCCGGAGTTCAAGACCAGTCTGGCTAACCATCTCTACCAAAAATACAAAAATTATGCCAGGTGCAGTGGTTCGCGCCTGTAATCCTACCGCTTTGGGAGGCTGAGGCAGGCAGATCATGAGGTCAAGAGATCAAGACCATCCTGGCCAACATGGTGAAACCCCATTTGTACTAAAAATATAAAAATTAGCTGAGCATGGTGGCACGTGCCTGTAGACCCAGCTACTCGGGAGGCTGAGGCAGGAGAATCATTTTAACCCAGGAGGCGGAGGTTGCAGTGAGCCGAGATCACACCACTGCACTCCAGTCTGGCAACAGAGTGAGACTCAGTTTCAAAAAAGAAAATAAGGAAAAAAAAAAAGGAGGGTTAACTTTAATGGGATTGGAGTAATAAGGCCCAGCTAGGAAGAAGTTGAGGGAACTCTTGAAAAATGCAGGAATGGCAGATAGAGGCACAGCCATCCCACTTAATGCACCCCAGGAGAAGGTCCCTGCCAGGGCTAAGATCCAGACCTCATGGGAGAGACTGTGGCAGATAAGTCACTGAGGTGCCAGGTTGGCAGAAGCACCTGGAAATCTGCTCTCTGGGGTATCAGAGGATACCCACAGTGACGTGTCATGCCTTGGAACCTTCTGCAAAGCCACAGGAGAAAATGTGAGGGGAAGTTGTTCACAGGACAGTGCCCTACTGACCACAAACTCCTGCAAAGCTGCCCAGGGGGCTTCCAGAAAAAGCTACTGGTGGCTGGGAATTGGAGTTGGTGCTGCAGAAGCCACACATGCTGCTGGAGCTGCCAGACACTGCAGAAGCTGGGTGCCTTGCAGGAGCGTGGCCCTCACGGCCACAGGAGCCTGCCAAGAGGAGTGCACCAGACTGGGAAGAGAAACCCTTCTCCTCTCGTGTCCCTCCAGCGCCCTCTACTGACAAAGCTTGATATGCCACTGCAGGCAAAGAGCAACTAATTAAAAGGCTCAGCTCAATTCTAGGAGAGCAGGCAATGAAGAACATATTAGGAGCTGAGATACAGTAAATTAACAACAGATACAAAGCTAAAAGAAACTTTTCTAAATTAATAAATCACTAAATTTTAATCCACCATGCTAAAGGAAATATTCTTTCTAATTTCTCTAAGATTGTTGTCATTTGCAAGACAAAGAGCCTATAGCCAAAAAAAAAAAAAAAAAGGATTATAGATATGTATCAGACAGTTAATTAATAAAAATATTTTGTTATTTTTCTGGATTTTGGAATGTTTGTGGCATTTTTAATTTTTTTTAATTTATAACTTTTTTCTCATTCTTAGTAATATTTACTTTTATTCCTAATATTGTATTTGTGGTGCGATCTTGGCTCACTACAACCTCTACTTCCTGGGATCAAGTGATTCTCCTGCCTCAGCCTCCCAAGCAGCTGGCACGACAGTGCATGTCACCATGCCCAGATAATTTTTGTATTTTTTTTTAGTAGAGACAGGGTTTCGCCATGTTGGCCAGGCTGGTCTTGAACTCCTCACTCCACATGATCTGCCTGCCTCGACCTCCCAAAGTGCTGGGATTACAGGCGTGAGCCATCTCACCCAGCCTGACACTCCCCAAATTATATTATCCTCAGGGTTCCTAAAGCTACTCTGCCCAGCTTGTGGACACTCCTCCCCACCAGCCTTTCTATACAGGCTACTCATTGAGAACCACGTCAAGTCTCAGCTTCCACGTGGAACTTTCTTTTACTACCTTATGCCAAACAAATCTTTCCCCCCTCTTGAATTCTAGTGGCACATTTTGGGTCTTTATTCTCCTTTGACTCTGAGCCATGCCACCATCTATTTTTGTTTACCCTAAATTTCTCTCTGGCTTCCCATAAATGCCTCCCTGTCCTTGAATGTCCAGAGAATTCTCCATCTGTTCCACAGCAACCGTCACTTCCTACTTGTATTATCGACTGCTTGGCAAACTCCTGGAGGGAAGGGAGGAGGCCATTTTTGTTGTTGTTGTTTTGTTTTTTGTTTTGAGATGGATTCTTGCTATGTCACCCGGGCTGAAGTGCAATGGCACAATCTTGACTCACTGCAACCTCTGCCTCCCGGGTTCAAGTGATCCTCCTGCCTCAGCCTCCCCAATAGCTGGGATTACAGGCACCTGCCACCACACTCAGCTAATTTTTGTATTTTTAGTAGACACGGTGTTTCACCATGCTGGCCAGGCTAGTCTCGAACTCCTGACCTCAGGTGACCTGCCCACCTCAGCCTCCCAAAATGCTGGGATTACAGGCATGTGCCCCTGTGCCCCTCCAGTATTGTGTATTTAAACATAGCTAAACATGGAAAAGGTACAGTAAATGTACTGTCTAATCTTATGGGTCCCGTCATGTCATGGGACCACCATTGTGTATGCGGTCTGTCGTTGGCCAATATCATTATGCAGCCATGACTGTGTGTATTTGGGAGTGACATGCCAGCATTCCAGTTAGCGGCATTCGAGACATGTTTGTTATGGCATGACTTGGAGGGTATCTCCCGCTTCCTCTGTTAGAGGATAACCTCCTTGAAGAGCGGAGCTAGAATTAATGGTGTGGGGAGCTCAGAGGCACCATCTAGTCCAATCCCCTTGTGTAGGTGGAGAAACTGAGGCCGATAGTAAGGCAGGCCCCTGAGAGGCAAGACCATGTGGAGGTCACGTTTGAGTCCAAGGCTCTTTCTAGTCTTCCACAGGGTGTGTGTGAATGTGAGTGTGTGTGTCAGTGTGTGGGGGCTGTGTGTGAGTTTGTGAGTGTAGGGGAGTGGTATGTGAATGCATGTGTGAATATGGGTGTGTGGGGGCATCAGTGTGTGAATGTGTGTGTGTTTGAGTGTGTGGTGTGTGTGTCTGTGTGGACAAATGTTGGGGGTGGTTTGTGTGTGAGGGAGTAGTGTGAGTGCATGTGTATGGACATGTGTGAATGTGTGTGTTTATGAGTGTGTGTGGATGTGTATGGGGTGTGTGTGAATGTGTGTGTGAATGTGTGTGTAAGTGTGAGGGAGTGGTGTGTCAGCACGTGTGTGTGGGTGTGTGTGAATGTATATGAGTATATGAAGGTGTGTGTGACTGAGTTTGTGAGTGTGAGGGAGTGGTGTGAGTGCATGTGTATAGTGTGTGAGTATGCATAAATGAATGTGGGTGTGGATGTGTGTGTGAGTGTGGGATGTGGGGAGTGTGTGTGTGAGTGTGGAGGAGTAGTGTGTCAGTGCATGTATGTGGGCATATATGAGTGTGTGAAGGTACGTGTTACTGTGAGTTTGTGTGTGTGTGGGAGTGGTGCGAGTGCATGTGTATGGGTGTGCGTGGGTGCATATGAATGAATGTTGAGTGTGCGAGTGCATGTGTATGGGTGTGTGGTTGTATGTGTGTGAGTTCATGTGTGTGAGTGTGGGGGAGTGGTGTGTGTGAATGTGTATGGTGTACATGAGTGAATGCGTGTTTGTGAGTGTGTGGTGTGTGAGGGGAGTGGTGTGTGTGCATGTGTATGGGTGTGTGGTTGTGTATGAGTGTGTGTGTGGGGGGAGTGGTGTGTGTAAGTGTATGGGTGGTTGGTGTGTATGAGTGAATGTGTGAGTGTGGGGTGTGTGTGTGAGTGGGGGGAGTGGTGTGTGTGTATGGGTGTTTGGTGGGTGTATATGAATGTGTGTGAGTGTGAGAGTGTGGGATGTGGGGGGAGTGGTGTGTGAATGCATGTATATGGGTGTGTGTGATTGTTTATGAGTGTGTGTGAGTTCATGTGCATGCGTGTGGGTGTGTGTGAGTGTGGGTATGAGTGTGTGAATGTGTGTGTTTGTGGGTGTGAGATGGAAAGGAGGGCAGGGATGGAGAAAGACGAGGCAGTCTGAGCCCCGGGACGCTCTCCCACCCGCTGACCCAGGAGGCTGAGTTGGGCGCCAGCCCCCACCGCCCCCGCCTCCTCCCCATTCTTGGCACAGGAATGTTTGTGCTGGGAGCAGAGCCCCGGAGGTTGTTCTTAGAAAATGAGGGGACATATAACCAAAGGCTGGAGAACTCGCTCCTTTTCAGCAGTTAGGAGAGGGGCTCTCAGGCACAGACTCTACCCCCAGCGCGTCTTACCAAGTCCTGACGGTCTCAGCAGCAGGCTGGGCCAAGGTCTTGATGAAGGAGTCTTAAAAGAGGAATTCATGAGTCAAAAGCATGAACTTAAAAATGTTAATATTCTTCATAGTCCCTTACATTGTACCAGTTTATATCCTCGCCAACAAAGTATGAAGATACGTGTTTCCCAGTCACTCCTCCCATGGCAGCCTTGGACCTTATCAGATATTTAAACCTATGCCAGCTTAACAGCAGGCAAGTGCTTTCTTGTGGTTGTTCATTTGTGTTTCTTTAATTACTGGAAGGGATGAACCTCTTTGTAAACGTTTGCGGGTCACTTTAATTTTGGGCGAATTCCTGTGGTCGTTAATTGGTGTTGGGTTCCTCTTTTGTTTAGGAATTTCTTCACACTTCTTAGAGAGAGACACAGAGGGCTTCTAGGAATGGGTGGGCCCATTGTGGGTGCTCAGTAGACCTCTGTCCAGTTAGCGAATGACCACAGAGGATCCGGCTTGGTGAGATGTGCGGTCTACTGTTCTCTAGAGGTATCTTTTCCCTCCTGATTCTGGGCTTGGGGGGGCCAGCATAGTCAAATTTTATAGTGACAGGCCGGGCACGGTAGCCCACGCCTGTAATCCCAGCACTTTGGGAGGCCGAGGAGAGCGAATCACTTGAGGTCAAGAATTCGAAACCAGCCTGGCCAACATGGGGAAACCGTCTCTACTAATAATACAAGAGTTAGTGGTGCATGCCTATAGTCCCAGCTACTCGGGAGGCTCAGACAGGAGAATCACTTGAGACCGAGAGGTGGAGGTGGCAGTGAGCCAAGATCGCGCCGCTGCACTCCAGCCTGGGCGACCGAGCAAATCTCTGCCTCAAAAAAAAAAAAAAAAAAAAAAGTTATAGTGACGATTCCAGGAAACACACCAAGAAGGGGTCGGCTTGCAGAACGTGGTACTTTTAATTCTTGCTAGGCCGGTCTCCCGGGCTGGGATCTAACCCAAATTCTGAGTCTCACCACCAGAGGGAGCCCCGGAACCAGGAAGATCCCCAGGCGGGTGGAGTACTGCTCAATTCTGAACAGCTGTGTCCTCAGTTTTCCATTTTGCACCTAAAAATTTTCCTCCAGGTTTAAATGGCTGAAAATCATGCAACTTCCAGCTAATTGAAAATATTAATATTTTGAAAATAAAACATACGACTCTTGGCTGTGTGTTCAGTGATATCTAGGCACTGTAGCACTCTGACACCCCCATTTAAACATACGTTAATGAGTTCTGTAACCATTCTTTCCATCCACCTCCCTCACAAACTTTTATCCTAATATATATATATATATAATGTATTTTTTTTTTGAGATGGAGTTTCATTCATGTTACCCAGGCTAGAGTGCAATGGCGCGATCTCGACTCACCGCAACCTCCGCCTCCTGGGTTCAAGCAATTCTCCTGCCTCAGCCTCCTGAGTAGCTGGGATTACAGGCACGCACCACCATGCCCAGCTAATTTTTTGTATTTTTAGTAGAGACGGGGTTTCACCATGTTGACCAGGATGGTCTCGATCTCTTGACCTCGTGATCCACCCGCCTCGGCCTCCCAAAGTGCTGGGATTACAGGCTTGAGCCACCGCGCCCGGCCTATCCTAATATATTTTATATTTGAAAGTAATTAGCTTATACCTCTCATACTTCTCAGCAAGGAAAAATATGTTTACAAATTGAAATTTAAGGAAGTGATGCCTTTGTGATCATGTCTCTAAGTACGGAAAAGTTATCTTCTGGTTACGGGTATCATCACCATTATGGATATTTGATTAAAGCAGCATAAATATGTGACAAATTAACAATTGTTAAGTGTAAAAAGGACGTTTTTATTAGAAATGCAGCTCTTAATGAGGTGAAGTTGTTTTTATTTCCTAGCTTATGTATCTCTGTGCTAGAGTAAGACACATTATGAACATCAATTCTATTTCTTTTTTTTATTATTATAGATGTTGGTGGTGAGACTTTTTTTTCTCTCTGCAACAGAGTCTCAGAGAGAAAAAAAAAGTCACTGCTTCCTGCACTCTTGCTAATTTCACTCCAGTCTGTTGCCCAGGCTGGAGTGCAGAAGTGCGACCTCAGCTCACTGTAGCTCCCGCCTCCCGGGTTCAAGTGATTCTGTGCCTCAGCCTCCCAATTAGCTGGGATTACAGGTGCGTGCCATCACTCCCGGCTAATTTTTTGTATCTTTAATAGCAATGCGGTTTTGCCATGTTGCCCAGGCTGGTCTTGAACTCCTGAGCTCAGGCAATCTGCCTGCCTCTGCCTTCCAAAGTGTGGGGATGACAGGCGTGAACCATCGTGCCCAGCCAAGAGAAATGTTTTTTCACATAGATAAGTAGAAGGAAATGGAAGGGGATTTTTACGGCATTGTCACATTTTTTTTGCACTCTTGAGCTGTGGGCCAAAAAACATACAGTGAGTCATCATCAGCGAGTGTTTGTTGTTTTTGTTTTTTGTGAGACAGTCTCGCTCTGCAACCCTAAATGGAATGCAGTGGTGCAATCTCACTGTAGCCTCGACCTCCTGGGCTCAAGCCATCCATCCACCTCAGCCACCCAAGTAGCTGGGACTATAGGCCCACGCCACCATGCCTGGCTAATTTTTGTATGTTTTGGAAAGATGGGGTTTCACTGTGTTGCCCAGGCTAGTCTCAAGCTCCCAGGCTCAGGGGATCCACCCACCTCAGCCTCCCAAAGTGCTGGGATTACAGGTATGAGTCACCATGCCTGGCTTTAGCAATTACTTTTAATGATCTCTCAGCTGACAACTTGATTCCTGTCCTTCTGGTTATGTGTGGTTGCTGTGGCATCAATACCGGCTCCTCTTAGGACTGGTGCTGGTCAGCCTGTGCCCTTCTCACAGGAACCCCTTCATTTTGGGAGGAAATGCTTCCATACAATAGAATCCATGCTTCCTGCACTCCTGCTAATTTCACATTATGCAGAAACCCCACAGACTTCACAAAATGCTCAAACCCACTTTTCTGGTGAAAGTTTTGTTCAGTGGCCACCATGGAATCTCACACCTGCTGGTTTGCCGAAGGCTTGTGCAGACATCTGGCTTCGCCTGAGGTGCACCTGCTCATGCAATAGTGGGTGGGGCGGGGGGGGAGGCTCTTCCCAGCGAGGCTGAGGTAGGCAGCCACTCTCGGGGCTGCTCCAGATCCTCTCACCCAGGACTGAAGCCCCCTTTCCAAAAGGCCCAGCTGTCACCACAGCCCAGACATGAAGCTGCCTGCCACCGTTCCTAGACCCATATGAGCCATTAGAAGATACCCTCCATTCTCTGAGATTCCTGAGTAAGTCTGATCCTTGACCCCAAGAGATCTAACTCAGACACAAGCCAACTGTTTCATCGGAAAGGAAAGACAACCCATAAACAAACACAAGTCATTTGCCTCGCTAGGGCGAAGCACATATTACCACGAGAACTACAAAATGGCTCCGTCTTCCTCCTCTCTCTCTTCCTCTTTCCTTCTCTCGCCTCTTCCTTCTCCCTATTCTTCTTCTCTCCCTCTCCTCCTCTTATTATTTTCCCTCCTCCTCCTCTTTCTTTTTTTTTCCTCTGAAAATGTCAGATTATTTTATATTACAATATCCAGTTCTGGTAAGGGGATAGACAAAACACCTTATTAGGAAGTATGAAGAGTCCTAAAGGTATGTACCTTTTAATCCAGTCATGCTACTTTTGTTTTATTTACTAAATAAAACAAAACATAACTGAGCAACTAACAACCACAGCAAAACACCCCAAAGAATAGAAAAAGCTCTATATCAAAGATGATCTTCATGGCATTACAAATAATGAATTATTAGAAACAACCTTGGGACTAGTTGTCTCCAATCAATATCAATTTCCCTTTCTCATTGTAATAGAATCACTGACTTCAGCTGTCTAAACTAATGACTACAATTCCCAGCCTCCTTTGCACCTGGGTGACCATGTGACTACATGCTGTCCAATGAAGGTGTAAGCAGCAGTAAGGCATGTGACTTCTGACTGAGGCCTCCCCTTAATCTTTTCTTCTCTCTGTCTAGAATACGATGTCATCTTTATAAGACAGTCCATCTCATTGCTTTGTCCTCTTAGGGTATTGCCCTCATCTGCACAGTCCAAGGTGGCTCACTGGCGCCTGTTTTCCTGATCCTGGAGCTGCTGTATCAATCAGCTTGTGTCTCTTAGATAAGAAAAAAGTAGGCTGGGGATGGTGGCTCACCCCTGTCATCCCAGCACCTTGGGAGGCCATAGCTAGAGGATCATTTGAGCCCAGGAGTTCTAGTCCAGCCTGGGCAACATAGTAAGACCCTGTCCCTCAAAAAACAAAACAAAAAAAAGTTAGCTGGGCATAGTGGCACATGCCTGTAGTTCTAGCTACTGGAGAGGCTGAGGTGGGAAGGTTGAGCTGCGGACTTTGAGGTTACAGTGGAGCCATGACTGCACCACTGCACTCCAGCCTTGGGTGGCAGAGCAAGATCCCGTCTCTTAAAAAAAAAGGTAAAAATTAGAACATAAAATTTCCCTTCTGTCTGTTCCAATGGGTAACTCTGTCTGCTAGCTAACACAAACTTAAATGACCAGTAATGGGGTATGATTGACTAATCCAATGGCTATGTCCACTTGGTGAGATATGAAGTAGCTACTGAAGTTATGTTAATGAAGGTATGAAATAATATAAAAGCTGCTTAAGGCCAGGTGCGGTGGCTCGTGCCTGTAATCCCAGCACTTTGGGAGACCGAGGTGGGTGGATCACTTGAGATCAGGAGTTTGAGATCTACTGGCCAACATGGTGAAAACCCATCTCTACTAAAAATACAAAAAATTAGCTGGGCATGGTGGCACACACCTGTAATCCCAGCTACTTGGAGGCTGAGTCAGAAGAATTGCTTGAACCTGGGAGGTGGAGGATGCAGTGAGCTGAGATTGTTTCACTGCACTCCAGCCTTGGCAACAGACTGAGGCTCCATCTCTCAAAACAATAAAATAAATAAATGAATAAATGATGCTTAAGATACACTAATTTTTTAAAAAATAGGATAAAAATTTGCTCACCTGGGATGATGACTCTAAGGAAAGCTCTAATTAGAAAGAAAACTCTGGCAAATTTTACATTAACATGTTATAATAGTTCTATTTTAGGTAATAAAAATTACCTAAAATATAATTCTTTCTAAACTGGTTATTCTAGTTAGAAAAAAAAGAAAAGTAAAAAATACACAATTCTCTCATTTTCTTCTCTCATTTTATTATTCTCTCATTGTCTCATTTTATTATTTTAAAACTGTTTTACTAATGAAACAATAAGAAAAATGTATCAAATAGTATTCTCAAGATATTCAGCAAACCTTCTCTTGGGCCAGCCTTATACCCAGGTGGTATAGGGATCTGCTGGAACTGGAAATCCAGGCATCAGCTGGCAGAGTGGGAAGGAAGGGAAGGCGTCCCACTTTCCAGCTCCCACCAAAGCTCCCTTGCAAGTCATCCTGTTGACAGTAATTCTGTCACTAACACGGACTCCTCTGTACCACTCCTTTGGGGGTACCCCACTAAAAATCTGCTACATGAGGATAAATCACTTAGATGTTACAGCAGCGTGGTCATAAGTGGCTGCAAGATGAGAGGGCATGGGTGGGGATGAGGAAGTCGAGTGGGAGAATGGGGGAATGCATATCCAAGAGAGAGGTCATCTGAAGCTCTGCCTGAAGCTTTGTCTGGAGTGGGTCCTGGTTGATGCAGCCTGGTTACCTACTGAGCATCTATTCTCTTCTACCTTATTCATAGATTACCTTTTTTGTTTGTTTGTTTTCCTGCAGTGGGTAGGCAATGATTTCCTAAGATCCCTTGCAACTAGGAGTGTCTATGTGGCATTTTTCTAGGCAGTCAGATGTGACGGAGTCTAAGGGATGGGGCTTCCAGACGAGCTATTGTTTGCCTGAAAAAACTGGGCAGTCTCGGTGGACAAGTGCTTTCCATTCTTCATCCTTCTCTCTTCCTCTGGTCTGGACCACAAGCACGATGCCTGGAGATGCAGCACAAATAAACCTATGATCTGGTCCCTATGTCCTTATGTCTAGGTGGAGAAATAAGACAAGTATGCATAAAATAAAATGGCAATTTGTGAGTGCTCTAAGAATGAGGGCACAGCCCAGGTGTTGAGCACAGGTTCTTGGCAGAGCTTTAAGAGATGCTTAGTGAGGCCTTTGGTAGGTGGACAGGGAAGGGAAGAGTGAAAGAGTATGTTACTGAAATGCCAGGGATTTGATCTAGGTCAGGGCTGTCCAAGGAAAAAAATACAGTCATGGGTTCTTAGTTTCTGTTTCTGGTTGGACCAGTAAAGTCCCTTCCTCATCCCTCTTTTCCACTTATAACTGGAGACAGAAACTAAAAACCATGGCTTCAGGCTGTTAAAAGCCTAAAACAAAACAAAATAAAACAGAACAACAACAACAACAAAATGAGTTGGGTTGGACAAGTTTGGTCTACATCCTGCTGCTCACTGCACAGAAAGCCAATCACTGAGACAACAAGTATTGCCAAAGAAGAAGGCTTTAATCAGGTGCTATAGCCGAGGAGATGGGCAATCAGTCTCACATCCATCTCCCTGATCAACTAAAATCAGGGCTTTATATAGCAGCAAAAAGATGTAACTACATTCGAGAAAACAGAAATTAAGAAGAGATGAGGAAGGGGAATAAGTCAACAGGCAGCAGGTGGTCTACTAGGCAATCAGATGAGGGGTCTGGCATCTCATTATCCAGAGGTGGCTGTTAGGCAATCATGATGGGTGAGGGGTCTAGCATCTCTTTGTCCAGAGGTGGGGATATGGTGAGTTTCAGTTTGTTGACACTGTCTGGGAGGCCTAGTGGTTGGTTTCCTGAGAAAGGAATTCAGATAAGACAACTGTAACTTTCTCAAGTTTTAAGACTGGGAGGATCAACTTTATGCTTATTTAAAAGAGACCATAAACATCAGTTCTATGGGAAAATTGGGCTGGTTTCAAATACATCTCTGACCCCAGAAGGTCATCCATTTCAAACCCCAAAGCCCATCTCTGAGCCTGCTTTAGCACTGTCATGTTTGGAGCTTGAGGACACAGGTCCTGCACACACTGCTCCAATGGGGACCTGGGCCACCTGGGTGAGTTCCTTTCTACTCTGCCTTGACA
Organism: Cebus imitator; assembly: GCF_001604975.1. Lineage (NCBI taxonomy): Eukaryota > Metazoa > Chordata > Mammalia > Primates > Cebidae > Cebus > Cebus imitator. Next base: position 7,679,878 of record NW_016107335.1, on the reverse strand, counting down.
AGGATAATAACCCTACGTGTGTGCATTGTTGTAGGCATTCAATGAGATTGTGAATGCAAAGTGCTCAGTAGCTGCTACCTGTCATTATTATCCACTTTTTCGGATCCCCTCCCCCACCCAAGAAATGTTCTTTGCATAACTTCACTTATGTGAATTAACTACTCCTATTTTTGTGAGATTTTGAAGAGTAGGGTTGTCAGATCCTGGATATTGCTTGCCCAGTTTGTGAGAGTCAATTCCAGGATGACAAGCCTAGTCATGAGATTCATGGAGAAGCCAGATGGAGGGTGTACAATTGATGGCAGTGATAGACCATCTGGAGTGGTCACTGCCTTCATGCTGGCCACTGCATGGGTGGGGAGGAGACAGTCTCCCTGCAGCCTACTGCCCTAGGGGCTGCTATGTCAGGACTGGGCCAGGTTGCCCACTAGCAGGGGAGCAGTGCAGTTGGGCAGAGAGGGGCCCTGAGGTGGAGCTGGACCCAGGGTAGTGCTGTGTTTGCACACGGAGCATAGGGGCTGGGCCCAGGGTGCACAGCTGGAGCCACACTTTGGGGACCTGGGGCAAGAAGTGGGAATGACACTCACTTTAGGGACCTGGCCCACTCCACTGAAGGTGCTGGGTTCCTGTGCCTTGGGAGGTGGCTCTATGTGGGGCTTCCCGGGGATGCATCCCTGGGGTCGGCCCCATGTTGGAGTGACTGCTGAGCCTGACACTGCTGACAGCCAGGCCTGGGGCCCATGATCCACTCCACCCTGGGCTGCCTCTGAGCACCAGGGAAACAGAGGGAGTTCCTGGCAGTGTTGCCCCTGCCCCAGACACTGGCCTGGACCCAGTGAAGACCTGGAGCCCCAGCCCCAGGCTGCAAAGAGCTGGCAGGAGCCAGAAGCAGGCAGCTGTCCTGCCCTCCTGGGCTCAGCTACAGCCACCCAAGTCAGGGTTGTGGACCCTGGCCTCCATGTACTCTTGGGGGCCTGGGAAGGTCCCCCTGGCCCTTGTAGGCTCAGAAGTGCCTGCTCCCACTGCCTGGATTCTCCCTGCTGTCAGCACCGGCTTCAATCTTGGAGCAATGTGGGGCCAAGCCTGGGCACTGTCACAGCCTAGCTGGGGTGCTTGGGGCACTGCTGACATGCCAGCCCCAAGCTGCCTCAGCTTCCTCTGGACTTTGGGCACCAACAAGCATTGTTGGGGGGAAGCTGAGGTGGGGATTGAGGGAGGTTCAGCACTGGCCTGCAAGTGTCCCTTGGCATGAACAGGCTGGGTGCCATGGACAGCAGCAGGGGGCAGACAGGCTCCTGGCGGTAAGAGGGCAGGTCCCCAGTGAGTCCTCACCTTCAGTTCAGGGAGGGCCTGAAGGCTGGGGGCTGAGCTGCCAGTCGCCATGTTCTGGAGTGGGGGCTGTGGTGCCTTTTCTGGGCCCATCCATGGCTGTCCATGGTCCAACTGGTGTGCACTTCCTCCCCTCTGAGGCCCATAAAAGCCCTGGGCTCAGCTAGAGCAGAGCAGAGGACAGAAAGACATCAAGACAACCAGCTTCAGAGAGGAGCTACCCTTCCCAGGGCCTCCTCTCTGATGAGACTCAAGCAGATGTTGGGATGACCAGCTGCAGAGAGGAGTAACCCACTCCAGGGTCTTCTCTCTGCTGAGACTTGGGAAGATGACAGGACAACCTGCCTGCAGAGAGCCTCCTCTCTGCTGAGAGCTGGGAAGACAATGGGATGACCTGCCTGCAGGAGCAAACCACTCTAGGGCCTCCTCTCTGCTAGGAGCTGAACACTCATTGGGACACCCTAGCTGTGGAACGGAGCTGCCCGCTGTGGGAGACTGAGCTGTTCTATCACTCGGTAAAGAGCTCCCCTCATTTTGCTTACCCTCCACTTGTCTGCATACCTCATTCTTTTGGTTGCAGGACAAGTACTTGGGACCTATTGTATGGAAGGGCTAAAAGAGCTGTACCACGAACAGGACTGAAACATGCCCCTTGCTTGCCATGTTGTGGTCAAAGAGGAGGGAAGAGCTATGGACCTTTGGGGAGCCCAGACCTGTGACTCCCACTTTGGGGCCCTGTGGTTCCTGGTGTCTCCAAGCTTCCAGGCACCACTACATTCCCCAGTGCCAGCCAGGGAAGCTTGCTTGCAGCGAGCCAGTGCCCATGCCAGCACCTGGAGCTGCCCGCCCCACAGCAGCAGCCAGCATGTTTGACTGTGCAGTGGCCGGACCCCACGCTCGCTCACACACCCCTTGCCGCTCCACACCTGACTTGTAGTCTTCCTTGGAGGCATGGGATCCAGGCTGATGGTGTGAGCTGAGTGCAGCCGATCAGGCTGAGTGAGCAGAAAGAGCCCAGTGGACTCGAGCAAAATTCAGGCAAAGGTGCCATGAGCCACAGATTTCTGACCAGAAAAGCAACACCCCCAGGATCTCATAACACAATCAAGAGCTTATGGAATGAACCCAGGCTTGAAATGACAAACTGGATTTGACTGTAGACAGAGAAAAAAGAGAGAGGGCAAAACACCAATAATTCTGCAATGGGAAAATGGTCAGGACTTCAAGACTGATTCATGTAGAGGATAAACAGGGGAACTGGTTCAGTGCAATGTAAACAGCAATGGTAACAGTGAGCCTGGACACCGGAGAAGTCTGAAGTGCTTTCTGCTTTCTAAGGGACATGCTCATCAGCAACGTTCAGTGGAGTTTAGGTTATTCAGTATAACATATCTCCTTTCTTTGAGAATTGCTAGGCCTTGTGTACTGAAGAGGAGGAGGCTTTACTGAGGGAATAACAAGGTGTTCCTTCAAGCAGACCCAATTCTATTTCCAAAATATGTTGTGCAAACTCAATAGAAATGCAAAATATTGCTAATTATCTAGAAATTTCCCATCCCACACTCGCCGTTACCTCCCCCAGTCCCTGGCACCATTCATCTACTTTCCATTTCTATGGATTTGCCTAGTCTAAACATTGCATAAGAATGGAATTATATAAAATGTGGTCTCTTTTGATCAGTTTCTTCTGCTTTACAGGTTAATTCATGTTGTAATGTGTCAGTACTTCATTCCTTTTTATTGCCAGAAAATATTCCATTGTATGGATGGAATAATGGATCATATTCCATTATGTGGAATATTATAGCATTCCATTAATCAGTTAATAAACATTTGGATAGTTGTCACTTTTTGACTATTATGAATAATGCTGCCATGAACATTAGTGCACAGTTTTTGTGTTGGAACACATGTTTTCAATTCTCTGGGGTCTATGACTAAGAGTGGAATTGGTGGGTCCTATGGTAAATCTATGTTTAAACTTTCAGAATGTTAAACTGCTTCATAGCAGCTGTACCATTTTGTTCTTACCAGCACTGTTTAAGGGTTCTGACTTCTCCACATTTTCACCTACATCTTTCTTTTTATTCTAACCATTCTAAGGAATGCAAAATATTATTTCATTGTGATTTTCATTCCCAATTTCTTAATGGCTAATGAGCATCTTTTTATGTGCTTGTTGGCCATTGTCTTCTATTGAGAAACGTCTATTCAGATCCTTTGAGCATTAAAAAAAAATTGGGTTATTTGTCTTTTTATTGTTTGATCTTTATTTTTATTTTTTATCTTTTGAGATGGAGTTTCACTCCTGTCACCCAGGCTGCAGTGCAATAGCATGATCTCAACTCACTGCAACCTCCACCTCCTAGGTTCAAGTGATTTTCCTGCCTCAGCCTCCCAAGCAGCTGGGATTACAGGTGCATGCCACCATGCCCCACTAATTTTTGTATTCTTAATAGAGATGGGGTTTCACCATGTAGCCCAGGCTGGTCTCGAACTCCTGACCTCAAGTGATCTGCCTACCTCAGCCTCCCAGAGTGCTGGGATTACAGGCATGAGCCACCACACCCAGCCTATTTGATCTTTAGAGTTCTTTGTATATTCTGGATCCCAGTTTCTGCTAAGATATATGATTTGCAAATATTTTTCCCATAGAAAGAATTGTCTTCACATTTTTTTGGAGACAGGGTCTTGCTCTGTGCCTAGGCTGGAGTGCAGTGGCATAACCATGGCTCACAGCAGTCTCAACCTCCTGGGCTCAAGCAATCCTCCCACCTCAGCCTCCAGGGTAGCTGAGAGTACAGGCATACACCACTGCACCTGGCTAATTTTTTCATTTTTTTGTAGAGTTGGGATCTCACTATGTTGCCCATGCTTGTCTCAAACTCCTGGGCTCAAGTGATCCTCTCACCTCAGCCTCCCAAAGTGTTGAAATTACAGGCATGAGCCACAGCACCCAGCCTGTGTTCTTGTTTTCTTGATAAGGTCCTTAGAAGCACAAAAGTGTTTAATTTTGATAAAGTCCAACTTGCCTAATTTTTCTTTCATCATTCGTATTTTTGGTGCAATAGCTAAGAAATTATTTTCTTACCCAAGATCATGAAGATTTGCTCATTTGTTTTCTTCTAAGAGTTTTATAGTTTTAGCTCTTTTATTTAGATCTATAGTCCATCTTGAGCTAATTTTTGTATATGATATGAGGTAGGGTTCAACTTCAATCTTTTGCATGTGGCTATCCAGGTAGCCCAGAACCATTTGTTGAAAAGATGGTTCTTTCCTTTATTGAATTGTGTTGGCAACTTTGTTGAAAATCAACTGGTCATAAATATGAAGGTTTATTTCAGCTCTCTTCCATTTCTCTATATATCTATTTTAACACCAGTCTCATATGGTATTGATTAGTATAGCTTTGTAGTAAATTTTGAAATTGGGAAGTGTCCATTTTCAAGATTCCTTTGTTCCTTGTTCCTTTTCAAGATTGTTCTGACTATTCTGAGTCCCTTGCATTTCCATATGGATTTGAGGATCAGCCTGTCAATTTCTCTGAAAAAGGCAGCTGGTATTTTGATAGAGATTGCATTGCATCTATATGTATTTTCATTTTTCTTACCTCAGCCAATGCTATGTATAACTGAAATCTCTTACTCAATTCATCTTGCCTACTGTTCCTCTCTACAACAAATTTTACAGTTCAGACAAACTGGTTTACTCATATTCCAGCAAATAAAGCTCACATTTTCAATTCAACAACTTATATTTACTTTCTGCCATGTAAAGCACATGAGGTCATTTTGAAGAGCAAATCAGAGAATGGAAGGAAGGCAAAGAGATTTTTTAAAAATCTTATTCCCTGGAAATCCAATTCCCTGGAGAAAAGATTTCCAAAGTCCTTTAGAACAAGTCAACTCAGCCGGGCGTGGTGGCTCACACCTGTAATCCAAGGACTTTGGAGGCCAAGGCAGGCAGATCACCTGAGGTCGGGAGTTCAAGACCAGCCCGACCAACATGGTGAAACCCCGTCTTAAAAAAAAAAGAAAAGAAAAGAACAAGTCAACTCATTTCAGAGCCAGAGATTATGGGAAAAATTAAACACTGATCATTTTAAGTATTGGCGAGGATTTGGGTAAATGGAAATTCTTATAACAATGCAATTGAAAGTATAGTTTAATACAATTTGAATAATGATAAGGTAGTATTAAATCAAAGTTACATGAGGTTTTTTTTTTTTTAGATGAAGTCTTACTCTGTCCCCCAGGCTGGAGTGCAGTGGCATGATCTTGGCTCACTGCAAATTCCACCACCCAGGTTCAAATCATTCTCCTGCTTCAGCCTCCTGAGTAGCTTGGATTACAGGTGCGTACCACCACACCTGGCTAATTTTTGTATTTTTAGTAGAGACGGGGTTTCACCATGTTGGTCAAGCTGGTCTCGAACTCCTGATCTTAAGTGATCCACCTGCCTCAACCTCCCAAAGTGCTGGATGACAGGCAGGAGTCATCACACCTGGCAGGAGGTAATTGTTTTTGACTAAGCTCTGCACTAGGCCCCAAGAGGACAGACTAAAAATCAATCAAAATGGAGTCACCGAACCAAAAAAAAGTAAAAATTGCATCACCAAACCCAAACTCGGTTGTTATCTGACCTTCCCAAACAGACCAGCTAAATCTTCAATCAGCATGCTAATGAAATTCCCTCTGCTTCAATGTTTATGCAAAAGAAGTGGGCTGAAGTCATCTGATGTTAACTAATCAGCTGTTTTCTCTGATCTGTCTCCCTGTCTTACAGGGAAAGTAGCTTTAAAACAATGAATACACTCTTTGCCCTTTGCTTCTGTTTTCTTCAGCTCTTCTCTGCCTATAAAGCCAGCCTCTCTGCCCTATTCAGAAGAACACTTATTCTAGTTTATGGAATGAAGTATTGCCTGATTCTAGAATTGCAGTAAATTCAATAAGATTTTTAAATGAGTTGTAATTTTGTTCTTTGACGGTGGCATGTAGAGAATCTTAAAACTGCATGCCCTATACTCTAATACTATCACTCCTATATACATGAGGGGATTTCAAAAAGTTCATGGAAAAATGTAATTAAAAGATAAAAAATTTTTAAATAAACCTTATTTCTCAGTATAAGTGAGGAAGGAGACCCTTCATCACCCCTAAGCATCTAAGACCGCCTCCCTCTTGACTTCTACATTGCATTTCAATAGAAGAAGTAAAGGCTGGCAGACCTTTAATTGCTGCCCCCCCCTCAATAGATCGCAGGCATGGTATGGAGGAATCTTTCTGGAAGGCATTGTTTTTACTTAAATACAATCAAATCCCCACCTAAGTCACTGTACCCCACCCTACTTCATGGCCCAAGTCCCTTTCACATGTAAATTCTAGAGTTATAAACCTAAGATCCTTTCACATGTAAATTCTAGAGCTGTAAACCCAAGACCCTTTCATGTGTAACATCTAGAGTTGTAAGCCTTTATAAAGGCAGAGATTCCCTTTGCTAGACAAGCTGGGCTGTTAGGCAGCTGTGCTGCCCTGCTCCGAGCTGAATAAGTCACCCTTTCCTTCCCGGTTCAGTGTTCGAGAGGTTTGTTTCCAGGCCTTTTCCTGCTTCATAAGCTCCATCAAATTCAAGACACTTTTGTAAGACCCTTTTGTAAGCCATTCATTTCATCCCTTAAGAACTAAAATTAAATGCCTGTAATCCCAGCACTTTGGGAGGCCGAGGCAGGCAGATTACGAGGTCAAGAGATCGAGACCATCCTGGCCAAAATGGTGAAACCCTGTCTCTACTAAAAGCACAAAAAATTAGCCAGGCGTGGTGGTGCATGCCTGTAGTCTCAGCTACTTGGGAGGCTGAGGCAGGAGAATTGCTTGAAACCGGAAAACGGAAGTTGCAGTGAGCCGGGATCATGCCACTGCACTGCAGCCTGGCGATAGAGCGAGACTCTGTCAAAATAAAAAGAACTAAAATTAAAAGATAAAAATTTAAAAAATAAACTTTATTTCTCTTTTTTTTCTTTGAAAACTCGTTTTCTAAAATTTATTTCTCAATATAAGCTCCATCAAATTCAAGTCACTTTTGTAAGACACTTTGGTAAGACATTCATTCCATCCCTTAAGAACTGAGGGGGCCGGGCGCAGTCGCTCATGCCTGTAATCCCAGCACTTTGGGAGGCCGAGGTGGGCGATTCATGAGGTCAAGAAGTCGAGACCATCCTGGCCAACATGGTGAAACCCTTTATCTTAAACAAAATTAAATTTAATTTAAATTTAAAAAAAAAAAAAAGAACTGAGGGTCCCAGGAATCTAACCATGTCACTGTAGCCTTTTTCCATTATTAACTGAAGATGGGTGCCCTTTAAAATCTTAAAGATCTTTCTAAAGATTAGGAAACAAAAAGAAGTGAGAAGGAGCCAAATCAGAACTGTAAGGTGAAAGCCTAATGATTTCCCACAGAAACACTCACAAAATTGCTTTTGTTTCATAAGGGGAAGGAGCAGGAGCATTACTGTGGTGAAGAAGGATTTTCTGGTGAAGGTTTCCTGGGTGCTTTTTCGCTAAATCTTTGGCTAACTTTCTCAAAACACACTTATAATAATAACATGTTATTGTTCTTTGACTCTGCCTTGAGCATTCAAAAAAACTATTGCAGTGATATTTACTCTTGACCACTCTGCTTTTGCTGTGACTGGACCACTTCCACCTCTCGGTAGCCATTGCTTTGATTGTGCTTTGTCTTCAGGATTGTACTGGCAAAGGCACGTTTCATCTCCTGTTACCATTGTTCAAATAAATGCTTCAGGATCTTGATCCTAATTATTTAAAATTCCCATTGAAAGCTCTGCTCTTGTCTGCAGCTGATCTGGTTGCAATGGTTTTGGCACCCGTTGAGTGGAAAGCTTGCTCCACTTTGATTTTTCCATCAGGATTGTGTAATCGGAATCAATTGAGATGTCCATGGCTATTGTTTCCGCTGTTACTATTGGTCCTCTTCAATTAGGGCACAAACAAGATGAAGGTTTTCCTCATAAGTTGAAGTCAATGGTCACTGCAGGCTTCATCTGAGCATCGTTTGGTCCCTTGTTAAAATGAGTTATCCATTTGTAAACTGTTGATTTTCCCATTGTTGCTATAAACTTTTCGTAACAGTTCTGTGATTTCATCATTCTTCCATCCAATCTTCACCACAAATCTGATGTTTGTTCTTGCTTCAATTTTAGCAGAATTCATGTTGCTCTGATGGGGGCTCTTTTCAAACCAATGTCTTGTCCTTCTTAATGCCTCAAACTAGATACTGTTCAGATATGTTATAACAAGTTAGTACAAGTTTATTTTGGTGTAAAAACTTTTTGAAATTTATATATAGCTGTTTTTTTTTTTTTTTTTTTTTAATAATACATTGTCCATGAACTTTCTGAAGACCCCTCATCTATACACATTTACCCAGACAGTGTTTTTCTAACCATAGGTAATGGACTGTTAGTGAGGCTTTGGACAACCTCCAAGATATCTCCTGATGTTGACATGTGGGTCAACTAAACAGCCAGACTCACAAGACTGTCATAGTCACAATGGCATTAAACTCACTTAAAGGGATACAGAACAGTGAGATGTTCTGAATGTTTGACTTCCCCCAAAACTCATATGTTGAAACCTATCCTCCAAGGTGGGAGGTAGGACCTTTAAGAGGAGACTAGGCAGAGTTCTCATGAATGCGATTAGTGCCCTTATAAAAGAGGCCAGAGAGAGATCTGTCACCCCTTCCACCATGTGAGGACACAGTGAGAAGATGTGATCTGTGAACTAGGAAGTGGGCCCTCACCAGACAACAAATCTGCCAATGCCTTGATCTTAGACTTCCTAGCCTCCAGAACTGTGAGAAATACACTCCTGTTGTTTATACATTCCCTAGTTTAAGGTGTTTTTGTTATAGCAGCCCAAATTGCCTGAAACAGACCATAGGGCAGTGTGGAACATTCTTCCACAGTAGCAATCATTACGGTAGTCTATGGAGACATACACACTGCTCGCCAGGTGTTCTCCTGTATCCTGCACCCCAGGTGATGTGGCACAGGTTCAAGGAAATGAGACTCACATCAGATGGGT
>NW_016107335.1:7668380-7669647 GCF_001604975.1 Cebus imitator | reverse complement strand
AAATGCCATTGCCATTGTGACAATATGGAGACTAGGACTGTCACCAGGAGGTTAGGCCATGAGGGCTCTGCCCTTATGAATGAGTTAATGTCATTATTGTGGGAGTGGGTTCATTACTGCAAGTGTAGGTTGTTCTAAGAGTAAGTTCAGCCCTCTCCTCTGTCGCACTCACTTGCCCTTCCACCCTCCGTCCATCGTGGGATGACACAGTATGAAGGTGCTGAGAACATGCTGGTGCCATTTCTTAGTCTTCCTAGACTCTAGGAACATCAGCCAAATAAATCTCTTTTCTCTACAAAAATTTATGGTATGCTATGAATTATCCAGTCTGTAGTAAACAGACTAAGACAGTTGTCAAGTGGCATTTTTTAAAGAAGACGTAATTGAATAAAAATAATCAGAGTGTACTGCATGTAATAAGGGTAATCACTGTTTTATAAACTTGTAAGTTTTTATTTTTATTCATTTATTTTTTGAGACAGAGTCTCCTTCTGTTGCCCAGGCTAGAATGCAGTGGCGTGATCTCAGCTCACTGCAACCTCCGCATCCTGCGTTCAAGGGATTCACATGCCTCAGACTCCTGAGTAGCTGCAATTACAAGAGTGCGTCACCACGCCAGGCTAATTTTTGTATTTTTAGTAGGGACAGGGTTTCACCATATTGGCCAGGCTGGTGTCAAACTCCTGACCTCTGATGATCTGCCCACCTTGGCTTCCCAAAGTGCTGGGATTATAGGTGTGAGCCACCATACCTGGCCTTCACTTTTTCTAACGGAACAATTTGTATTCATTCTTAATCCTGGGATAGAGAGGGTTCTAATGCATGCTGAACATTTAGTGTATGATAAAGGAGGCATCTGAAATCAATAGAGAAAAGTTGGTCTATTCAACAAAGAGTCTAGGCTGGGCACAGTGGCTCATGTTTGTAATCCCAGCATTTTGGGGGACCAAAGTGGGAAGATTACTTGAGCTTAGGAGTTTGAGGCCAGGCTGGGCACCATGGCGAAACCCCAACCCTACAGAAAATACAAAAATTACCTGGGTGCGGTGACTCACGCCTGTAATCCCAGCACATTGGGAGGCCGAGATAGGTGGATCATTTGAGGTCAGGAGTTCAAGACTAGCCTAGCCAACATGGTGAAACCTTGTCTCTACTAAAAATACAAAAATTAGCCAGGCATGGCGGTGGGTGCCTGTAGTCCCATGTAATTGGGAGGCTGAAGCAGGAGGTTTGCTTGAACCTGGGAGGCAGAGGTTGCAGTGAGCCA
>NW_016107335.1:7656904-7668287 GCF_001604975.1 Cebus imitator | reverse complement strand
CACAATGTATACACTCCTGACCCGATAATTCGGCTTTTACTGTTCTGGCTACATTTTGTTTTGTTGACTCCTGACTCCTTTATCTTATTCTTAACACTGACATTTAATGGCTCCAATAGCAATTTTTTGAGATGAAGAATGCTTCCTAATTTGTTTTTGTTGCTATGGCATGATATTGTGAAATATATATTTGGTCTTTGTCCCCATTTCCTGGTAAACTCCTAAAATCCTTGGAATCTCCAAAGTGATGTATTTTTATGTGAATGAGTTGGCTGCTGGCTGGCAGCTCCTAGGTAGCATCAGGATAGGGCTGGTCACAGGAAACACCAAGGCCTAATTAAAGAGTTGAGACCTTACAGTCCCACTTCCCTGGTCTTGGGGGAAGGCAACGAGACTGGAGGCTAAGTTGATCACCAAAGGCCAATGATTTAATCATTCATACCTGTGGAATGAGGTTTCTCTAAAAACCCAACAGTACCAGGTTCAGGGAGTGTCCAGATAGCTGAACACATGGAGGTTCCTGAAGGGTGGTGGGCCCAGAGAGGTCAAGGAAGCTCTGCACCCCTTCCCACATTTCTTACCTGATCTATCTCTTCATCTGGTGTTCATCAGTATCCATTGTAATATCCTTTGTAATAAATCAGCAAATATAAATGTGTGTCTCCCTGAGTTCTGTGAGATGCTCTAGCAAACCTCAGTTTATAGCTGCTCGGTCAGAAGCACAGGTAAAGCATCCTGAGTCTTATGAACTGGCATTATAAGTGTCTGGGGCAGTCTTGGGGACGGAGCCTTCAACTTGTGGGATCAGATGCTATCCCCAGGTAGATAAGTGCAAGAATTGAATGAATTAGAGGACAGCCAACTGGTGTACCCTGCAGAGCTGACTGCTTGATTGCTGTGGTTACAGACATCTTCTGTGTTGATTGTTGAGAGAGACTCTAGGAGAAACTGAGTTTGTTGCTCTCTATACCCTCAGAATTGGTGTCAAAAGTCGTATTTGCTGGATCAGCCCTGGTTCACAGAAACATGTGGTTTGGGAAGAAAATGGATAAAAGGGTGGCGGATGAGGAACCTTTGATTCCTGGGTGGCTCCAGAAGCATGGAGCAGCAGCTGTGCTGCAATCAGCTACCAAAGACAAAAGTTAATAAAACACAGAAATGAATCTAACTCCCAGGGAGTTGGTTCACTGTGATCATAAAGGAATACAAGCTAGTCATTTCAGTCAGTGAGAGATGGTGGCATGCACCTGTAGTCCCAGCTACTAGGGAGTCTGAGGCGAGATGACTTCTTGAATCCGGGAGTTCAAGGCTGCAGTGAGCCATGATCACGGCACTGCACTCCAGCCTGGGCAACAGAGTAAGAATTTGTCTGGAACAAGAAAAGAAAGAGAGAGAGGAAAGGGGGGAGAAAAAAAAAAGCAAGCTAATAAGAAAATGGCAAATACTCAATTCTTAGGGAATTATTATCTATAATAGTTAAAATGAAATTAAAAGAGAGTGCTGGCAGGGACCTTGATACTAAATCAAGCTCACATTTCAGTTGAGTCAGATTTGGCCACCAGCCTCAAAGCTACATCCCAAGGGGAAAATTATTCAGGGACAATGGAAAGTACCTCTAAGGCCTGTGGTTACTAAGGTAGTCAATGTGGTGGAAAAGCGAAACCAAGAAACTACCGAAACCAGAAGGTATCGTGTGGAGGAATTGTTTCGTTTTGTAGCTTGGCATCATCAGCTTCCTGAAGAACATTTACTAAAATGGATTGTAAGAGTAACTAATTTAGGGGCAGTTTCTTTAGTTTTCAATGATGCTGGGTGGAAGGGCATTTTGAGTTGATGCTGGAGCCACAGCTCACTGTAGAACAATCACATGCCCAGGGGATGCAGACACACAGCAGCTTATCCCCAGTGGCATACAGCCTCCTGGACTGGATAAAAGCACTGTAAGTTCTGGTTACCCCGTAAAGAGGAATTGTTCATTTCTCCCTGAGACCACTTTTGCAAAATTATAAGAGTAAGAGAAATCTGACATAGTTGATTCCATCTTTCTTCTGACCTCCAAGCTGTCCTTGGTCATTCCTGGGTGTAAGCCAAGCTAACTTTGGGATGAATTTAGTTTACATTTAACCTTAAAGCAAGGATGATAATAGCCCTTCCCAAAACTAAGCCACCTTTCTAAAACTAATGAAAGACCACCAGGTTAGGTTTATGAGAGGGTCTTGAATTCTGCTAAGATGCAGGCATAGTTAAATGATAAACAAGCATTGTTCTGAGGTCACATGATTTGTAACTTCCCCAATTACTCCTGTAGATAACATCACTATTATAGAAACTAAGATTGGCCTTTTGAGACATTTTTCAGACTTTTGCATTCTAGCAACTGACTGACCTCACCCAGTGGTGGACTTGTGACTCATGACTCAACCTGTCTTGTGGCCCCACCCAAAGGTGGGCTCAGCATGCCCCAATAATTTCATCCTCAGCCAATCAGCAGCACCCATTCCCTAGCCCCTTGCCCACCAAACTATCCTTGAAAATCCCTAACCTCTAAACCTTCAGGGATACTACTCTCAGTGATCACTCTGTGTCTCCAGGTGGTATGCCTGGTCTCGCATCAGTTAAATTCTTTTTTTTTTTTCCCTGAGACAGCATTTCACTCTTGTTGCCCAGGCTGGGGTGCAATGGTGCAATCTCAGCTGACCGAAGCCTCCACCTCCAGGTTCAAATGATTCTCCTGCCTCAGCCTCCCAAGTAGCCAGGTGGTGCATCCCACCATGCCCAGCTAATTTTTGTATTTTTAGTAAAGATGGGGTTTCACCATGTTGGTCAGACTCGTTTCAAACTCCTAACATCATGATCTTCCCACCGTGACCTCTTAAAGTGCTGGGATTACAGGTGTGAGCCACTGTGCCCGGCCTTAAACTCTTTCTTTACTGCAGTGCCACTGCCTGAGTGAATTGATTTTGTCTGTGCCGCAGGCAGGAAGGACCTGTCTGGAAATTACAGGTCCTATAAATGCCAAGTAAAACACCCTGGATGAAGCAGCTAATATGCTTCATGCGCCTGTGATGTGGGACTGGCTTTATGATGATTGGGAGGTACACTTGCTGAAGAGGCCCATTACTCAGGTCATGGTATATGCTGTGGTGAAGAGTGCCTTGTTAATGTGGATGCTCCATATAACCGTGTTGATGAAAACCAAAAGACAATTTAGGAAGGCTTATCTAATATGCTATCTTGGCTTCCCCTCATGGGTTTTACAGATGCTGATAAAAAACACTAGGTTAATTAATAAGAGACTGGGGAAAGGCAAAACGGAGAGTCAAAGGATTCATCTCAGTTGACCAAAAAAAAAGCTGCCAGGTTTGTGGATGGCAATTCCAAGATGAACGAACAACATCCTGTTTAGAAAGATGCCACTCTGATGGAAGAAGGCAAAAACACGGCCAGCTCAGTGGGCTGAATCCCATGCTGTTTTCCTAGCAGGAATGGAAGAATTGAAGAGTGGTCAAAGCCCCTGTGTGTGGGTTTTTTCCGACTCCCAGGCAGTAGCCAAGAGTCTGGAATGAGTTTCGTGGTGATAACGAATCAAGGAACTTCTACTTAACCGGCTTTACTTCTGCTGCAGTAAAATCAGAAACTCCTTGAACACCCTCTGCACGATAGCAAAATTTAATGCCGAGTATTATCAATTCCTGTTAGAAGAGTGAAAAGTGGCCGGGCATGGTTGCTCACGCCTATAATCCCAGCACTTTGGGAGGCTGAGGCAGGTGGATCACGAGGTCAAGAGATCGAGACCATCCTGGTTAACATGGTGAAACCCCGTCTCTACTAAAAATACAAAAATTAGCTGGGCATGGTGGCGCGTGCCTGTAGTCGCAGCCACTCGGGAGGCTGAGGCAGGAGAATTGCTTGAGCCTAGGAGGTAGAGGTTGCAGTGAGCCGAGATTATGCCACTGCACTCCAGCCTGGGTCACAAGAGCAAAACTCCGTCTCAAAAAAAAAAATAAAAAAAATAAAAATAAACTAGAGTGAAAAGTAACAGGTAGCTTTGGCAGTTCCTTTTGATCAGAATGATAGTCAGCCTTCCACGTCTGTGTGTTCCGCATCCATGGATTCAACCAATTGCAGATTAAAAATATCTGGGAAAAAAATTAAGTTCCCAAAAGCAAAACTGGAATTAGCTGCATGCTGAGTACTACACTGGATCCACAAGACTGAAGTGGTGTGTAGGCATTGTATTAGGTATTATGAGCAACCTGGAAGTGATTTAAAATATAGGATGTGCATAGGTTATATGCGAATACTGTGCCCTTATATCGCAGGGACTTGAGCGTTTGAGGATTTTGGTATCTTGGAGGTGGTCCTGGAACAAACTCCCACAGATATCAAGGGGTGACAGTATATGCACTGGGTTAAGTTGGTGGTGACTATTTTGTACATGGGAAAGTGGATTTAAAAAGAAAACAAGTCAGCCGGGCGCGGTGGCTCAAGCCTGTAATCCCAGCACTTTGGGAGGCCGAGGCGGGTGGATCACGAGGTCAAGAGATCGAGACCATCCTGGTCAACATGGTGAAACCCCGTCTCTACTAAAAATACAAAACATTAGCTGGGCATGGTGGTGCGTGCCTGTAATCCCAGCTACTCAGGAGGCTGAGGCAGGAGAATTGCCTGAACCCAGGAGGCGGAGGTTGCGGTGAGACGAGATCACGCCATTGCATTCCAGCTTGGGCAACAAGAGCGAAACTCCGTCTCAAAATAAATAAATAAATAAATAAATAATTAAAAATTTAAAAAGTTTAAAAAATAATAATAAAAAAATAAAGAAAAAAAGAAAACAAGTTAATTCTTGACTTTCCTATTTATAAATGGGAATTTCTGGGGAGTGGTTATAAACTGGATTTTTTGGGGAATTTGGATGATGACTCACACTTTCAGTCTGGCGGGTTTTCTATTTTACTAGGAACCCTTGACAAAGAACTCTTCTGACCAAACTTTAGTCAGTCTCCTGAGTCCTTTCTGACTGAGGCCTAGCCGTGGGCTTCTCTCTCTTCTTGTAGAATCCAGTTAGAGCAAGAACCTTGCCAAGTCAGTCGAGAGAAGGCCCTCATCCTTTGTATCTGACCCTTTTATCTTGTATCTGAGCACCCTGGCCTGCCGTCAGAAACAATAGCATCAAGTCATTTTAGCTGGAAGCCCCTCTTCCTTGATATTTCTTTTGATTTTTCATCCATTGACCTCCCCTTCCACTCCTCCTGCTCCTTGAATATAAATCCCCACATGTCCTAATTGGACTTGGAGTTAAGTCCAGTCTCTCTGCCCCACTGCAAGATCTGTTGCAGCGGTCCCTATACACATTGTCATGGCTCCTTTGCATCACACCTGCCTTGCCATCTTTATTTAACAAGTGTCATAAATAATTTTTTAACATGCTGTTTGGAGACATAGTAATTTTATTCAGCATCTTAGTTGGACATGAAGAACATGGAAAACAGAGAAATCAAGTAAGTGGTGAGGAAAAGTTGCTCCCATCTGATTGAGAATCCAGAATTTCAATCACCCCAACAGATGACAGAAGCTAAAGGAAGTTACAAGATAATTGCATTGGAGGGTTACTCTGGTTCCTAGGAAACATGGCTAGGATGCCTTATCTCAGTGAAGGTCATGAAAGCCTATTGCCATAGTCACTGTGAGAAAGGGCTTGGCCTTCTCGCCTGTGATTCAGGTAGAATCATTCTGGAAGCACGTAGTCAGTCCTCACAGTTTGTGTCCTGGTTTTGAATCTCTGACATATTCTGGTTCAAATTTTTTAACCCAGGTTCATTTGTCTCAATAGCTGGGTAGGTGATGCACTTACTCTAACAAGATAAAGAAATAAGAACAGAGATGATAAAATAAATAAAACTATGGTATTAGTGCTACTGAATTAAGTTCAGGATCATCTGTTTGTGTTTTTATCTGTGTTTGTTTTTTGACCCCTTTTAATGTTAAAAAGAATTCGATGCACGGTATTAGTCATGTGATTTTAAGTTTAAGGGTGAATCAAAACGAAGGTGACCTTGGAAGCAAGAAGGTCATCACTGTAGGCTTACCATTTGAGAAACTTCCATGTGATGCCAGAATAACTTACTTTTTTTGCTTTTTTAAATTTAATTCCAGATGACATCACATACACATGACAATTAAAAGATAAAATCTGAAGTCTGCACCATCTCTATGTTCTCAGTAAATCTTATGCCTAAAATATTGGGGAATGTTGAATTAAATATGTGTATTTTCTTTCGGCACATTAAAGATGCCATTCCATTGTCTTCTGGATTTATTGTTTCTGAAGTCATCTGACAATCTTAAAAGACAATGTATCTTTTTTCCAGGTACCTTTTAAGATTTTATCTTTGTCTTTGATTTTCAGTGGTCCTACTAGAATGCACTGGGTGCAGACTGTATTTATCCTGCTTAGAAATCATAGAACTTATAATTCGATGTCTTTGATCAGTTTTGTGAAACTTGGACTCTTATTATCTCTGCAAATATTGTTTCTGCCCCATTCTCTCTTTCTCTGGGAAACTGAACACCTGGTAGACCTTTTCATCATGTCCCATGTGTCTCTAATGCTTGTTTCTGTATTTTCCATTTTTTTCCTCCGTGCTTCAGTTTGGATGTTTTCTATCAATGTTGCCTGCAGCTCACTAATTGTGTCTTTGGTTGTGTTTAACATCCAGAGTTCACAGCCTCATTTATTATACTTTTCACCTCTAGAGTTTTCATTTGATTTATTTTTATAGATTTCAATACTCAGGTGAAAATTTTCATCTTTTTCGCTGTTTTCTTGAACATGCTCATCATAGTTATTTGTCAGGCAACTCCAATATCTGACTCATCTGTGTGTCTGTTTCTATTGCCTTTTTCTTTCTGTCATTTATCTAGCAACTTTTTAATGAGATGCCAAATATAGCTTCTAAAAACTTGTAGAGGCTTCAAATGTTATCCTCTCTGGAGGGTTTTCCCTTTCCTCCTCAAAACCAAAGGGGGGAGTGGCCGATAACCTTCATACAATCAGGCACTGCGTGGAGTGGAGGCTGGGCTGAGGCTCTGGTAGGGTTCAGGCTACCCTTCCCCTACAGTTTCCAGATGGGAACATGGTGTAGGCTCTGCAGTGACCCACTTCTGCCACCACCCCAGCAGAATCTCAGACTCAAATCTTTGTTTTGCAAGTCTATCAAAAACTTCTGTTTTCAGGGGCCTTTCATGTAAGTTTCAGTTTATTGCCCCATACAAGCCTTGAATTCAGCAAATGTCCTTGGAATTTCCCCCAGGTCTCTGCAAGAGCTGTGTTGGTTTTCTGTCCCCAGCAGTGGTCCTCTGTGGTCTCAAAGTCTAAATTCTCAGCCTCATGCTTGTGTCCAGAATTGGCAAAAGCCCTCACACATCAAGCCGCTGCAGACATTAGCTCATCCGTTCAAGGTTCCCCATTCTCGGAATATCAAGTTCCCCCATTCTTGCCTCAGCAGCTTCCACTGCCTTCAAATCGATGTTTTCTGACTTTGCTTTCCAGCTTTTCTAGTTGTTGTTAGTGGGAGCCTTGGTCTCCTGTAAGCTGCTCGGTCACACCGGAGCCTGGACATTCAATTTCCTGGAGTACTACGTAAATGTAAAAGTGAAACTATCTTTCTTACTCATCTCAGAGAAAGCCCTCAGGAAAAACTGTCAGAACAGATTCTGCTGTCCTTCTATCTTGCTACAATGGGCTTGCTTCCTGACAACCTAGAAGCCAACACCATGGCATCGGCTTTTGAGAAAAGAAAGGCTTTATTGGGAGTTGACTTGTCAAGGAGACACCCAACTCTGTCTCCTTGAGCTGGGGGCTGGGTTGGGTTTTATAAGCGTAGGGTAATGAGGTATGATCTGATTAGATTTTGCAATGAGGTGATGCTGGGATGCTCATCTGACTGGACCCTGCCATGGAATGATGGCAGGGCTTGATCTGATTGCATTCTGTGTAAGGTCTTTTAGGCTGACTGACGGTGCCATGGACGCCATGTTAACCTCTGTGACTTGCACAGACACTCCAGATGAGTTCCTGGAAAATCTAAAGCAACTGAAAGATTGAAGAAATGATCAACCCCTGTGGCACCTACTTAATTTTGAGACATTCTCTGTTGTTCCTTATTCCCGCCCTAATTGATAAGGTCATTGGAGTTTGTAACCGACCTTGGTCAACCTCATGACTCCAGACCCTATGACCCCCTCCCAGGTTGCAAACCTACGATCTCCTCCCAGCTTGCAAAACACTGCCCTAAAACATAAGTTTCCACTGCCCACCCCAAACATATAAAACCAACTCCTATCCCACCGCCCTTCTCTGATGCCCTTTTCAACCTCAGCCCACCTCCACCCAGGTGAATAAACAGGCATGTTTCTACAAAAAGCCTGTTTCGGGGTCTCTTCATTCAGAGCGGGTGTTTTAACATTCTGGATCTCACCATGCAGTGCCCATTTCTTAATTCGCCCCCTGCTTTGATCTGAGCACTGAGGTTCCGCTCCTGGTTGCATGCTTGGTTCATCTGGGCATCCTCAGGTTACAGGCAAGATCTTCCATCTGGGAGTCTATGCAACTGAAAAACAGCTCACAACTTGGGTATATAAAAGTTGAATCAGATTGGTCTGGTGTGGTTATACAATTATTTAATATCCCTTTGTCAGAAGTAAAAATTACCACAAGTTTAGTTTAAAGATCTACTGGCTTTTATTGATTCATGAATCAGGATGGCATCTTCTCTAAAAATTTAGAGACGGTGCTCCAGTGAGCTGGGCAGAGGAGGTGGGCTTTATAGGTAGAAAAGGACTGGAAAAAGCAGAAACAGGGAATGAAAAGCAGATTGGTCACTGCAAGGTTACAGCAGTCCCCTCTCATCCACACACAGGTGGCATGTCCCAAGACCCATAGCAGATGCCTGAAACCTCAGATAGTACTGCACCCTTTATATATACTACATTTTTCCTATACATACCTTCGATAAAGTTTATTAGGCACAGTAAGAGATTAACAACAGTAATCGATAGTAATAATAGAACCCTCACTGTTGACCACAGCCTTGGGCAGAGGGCCTTGGAAGTAGGTAGAGCTCCCTAGGTCTTGTGGTTCCTAGTGGCCGTGGACAGCATGGGGGAGGGAATTCCCAGGGAGCAGCCTAATTTCTCCCTGCGCTCCACAATCCCACCAGGAAGCCCCTGGTGAGATTGTGGAGGGCAGGGTGAAAAGCCGCTGGTTTAGGGAGGGAGTTGACTCTCCAGCCTAGGCTGAGGGATGAGATGCCGGGTGGGACGGTCCCGACCCTCCCCGCCAACAAAGCCAGGATCAATTTCCTCTTGACAGCGGGCTGGGTCCAGGCGGGAGGTCCTGGAAGCCTGAGCCTGGGACAGCATACACCACCACCTTCCAGGTCTTAGTCCCGCAAGGTCTGGTCTTCGCCCAGCCCCGCCTCCACTTAGCCTCGCCCCGTCGCGGGCCCGCCGCGAGTTAACCACGCCCACACAACAGTATCTCCGCCCACCGCTGGCTTCGCCTTGGCCCCGCCCACAATCCTCCTTCCAAGTGGCGGCAGCGGGGGCGGGGACGGGGGCGGGGCTGGCCTCACCCGGAATAAAAACAAACGGCGGCTGCATCCGGGCACTTTGCTGGTCGCGGCGGGCGGGCGGGGCGTGGCGCAGGTGAGGACCCGGCAGCCGAGTGTCCCCGACCCCGGCCTCAGTGGCGCTGCTCGTTGTCCCGGTTCCCGGCACGACTGGGCACCTCTACTGGCTGGCGTGGAGCGGCCGCGGTGCAGGGGTGAGCGGCCCTGCGGGCAGCCGGGCTGGGGCCAGAGTCAGGGCCGGGAGTGGCGGGCCGGGCTTCCGGACGCCCTGGCCGTTCGGGAACCTTTGGTTTGCGCTGAGTTAGGCAGAGATGTGGGGTATTTAAAAGAAAAGATTGAGTGTATTGGTTTGGGGAAAGAAAGCAATAAATATGTGTATAAAAATTAATTAGCGAAATAAGATGCTTGAATCATAACACTTACTCCGAGTATACCATTTGGGATTTATTTGCAATCAAAGCCAGATTTTCTTTGCTATTTAATGACATTTGATTTTCTCGAACCTTCACGACCTGATTCTGTAATTCCCATCTCCTTCCCTTTTATTTTTAATCAAGAATCTTTCATTTTCCTAAAAGTGAATGTCTTGAAAAAAATGAATGTCTTGACTAGATACAGTTATGTTTCAACGATATATAATGTATAGTTGAAAAGCTCTTGCTAAAGGTTAGCGTTGACCAGTTCATTACAAAAGTGAAAGTGACATTTTTAAAGGATCGTTATAACGTTTCACTTTCTGTTTGGAGCGTGGAGTTTAATGAGTTTCATCTTTTCTTGGTTATAATGTGGAACATTGTATGGCATGCATAAAACTTTTTCAGTTCTCATTTCAGTTAAAATTAAAAACTGACTATTAAATGACTTAAAATATGTCACCATTTATTCTGTTGTCTGTAAATGAAGTTTTAAGACTGTGGTTTAATTTTTTTTTTTTTTTTAAGATGGGGTTTCACCATGTTGGTCAGGCTGGTCTCGAACTCCTGACCTCAGGTGATCCACCTGCCTCAGCCTCCCAAAGTGCTGGGATTACAGGCGTGAGCCACGGCGCCCAGCCTAAATTTTTTTTTTTTAACGTTAAATTGTATGCCTTGTAGACCCTGGAGCTGTAGTTTGCTCCTTGGAGTGTCTGACATTAAGTTTGTGACACCCCTTCGTCCTTCTGTCAAGTGGTGGCTTGAAAGACCTCTTTGGCTGGGCATGGTGGCTCACACCTGTAATCCAAGCACTTTGGAGGCCAAGGCGGGCGGATCACCTGAGGTCGGGAGTTCAAGACCAGTCTGAAAAACATGGTGAAACCCCGTCTTTAAAAAGAAAAAGAAAAAAAGATCTTTTTGAGGATAGCTTCAGCCTTTCAAATTGCTTGGCTCCATAAACAGCCTGTGATATTACTCTCCCCCAGTGGGGAGGCAGTGGGATTGCTGTGATATTTTATTCAGAATTTCTGAAGATTCATGAGCATGGTATGTAAAGTAGTCTTTTAAGTTATTTGGCTGAAGGCCACACAGGGTTGCGGGGTGTGCCTTATGCAGTGCTGAGGCGCAGGATCTGAGAAATAAAGAGACAGGACACAGAAGTACAAGGAAAATGCAGCTGGGCTCAGAGGGCCACGCCACCTATGAGCGGAGTCAGGCGAGGCCCTGAATGTCCAGAAGCCAAAGTATTTATTGTGTATAGGTTAGGGGGCAGGGCAGTGAGTGAAATCATCTTTAAGGATAGTGATAGGGTCATGAGCAATAAAACATGGGGTCCAC
>NW_016107335.1:7641809-7656084 GCF_001604975.1 Cebus imitator | reverse complement strand
AGTAGAGACGGGGTTTCACCATGTTGACCAGGATGGTCTCGATCTCTTGACCTCGTGATCCACCCATCTCGGCCTCCCAAAGTGCTGGGATTACAGGCTTGAGCCACTGCGCCCGGCCTAGGGAAATATTCTTTAGACACTCATACTATCAACTGTTATATGATTATATATAGAGGGTTATATAAAGGGATTCTTCAGGCCCTAATGCTATAAATTAATATATGATGATATAAAGGATTATATAAAAGGAGATAGCTGAGTAGTAACACTGTAAACTGAGATATTCTTCAAGCCCTAACTGTGCCAGGGTTCTGCTTAGCTCTCATTCCTCGGCGCCTCTATGGGGGGTTACCCACAACTTGTATTTGAAAAGCCAACGCTCTAAGTACTCATATGCTTTGCTGTGATAAGCAGTTTGTCAGTGCTGGAAAATCGAGGATTCTCTTGTGGGCCCCCTAGGATATACACAGCACCTCCTTGGCTGTTCTTATTCCTTCCTCTTTTCTCCTCCCTGTCCTGATTAACCTAATTCTTGTCGCCGCACTAACATAAAATAGATTTGAACTTCCATTTAAAGAACACTTGTTTAGTGCCTCGCGCTGGCCAAAAGAAAAAAAAATTTAATTAAAAAAAAATAAAATAAATATTTGTTTATGAAATACACCAAAGCTACCAAACTTGATTTCAGAGTTGCATGAATTGGGTTTGGGAGGATGTGGAATACGGGCCTTCAATAGAAAAAAGAAATTTATTGAGCTCGGTAATAATTACTCATATATTTTTTTACTCTCTAGAACTTGTCTTCATCATTCAGGTGATAATAACATTTTTCTGTACTTGCTGCTTGTCTGATTTGGCAGACCTTAAAGCGCTATACCTGCCGGCTGCCTCGCATCTCCACCGCTTCACGTGCACCTTTGAATTGCTGTGCTAGGGATGAGTAGACAGCTCCATCGGGCTTGTGCTTCTCTGGGAGAGAGAAATTACGTACATGGAGCAGACAAGCAGCAAGGGACTCCATGACGAAAGTTCAGAGTCCAGTGTTGTGGGTGGAAGTTACGCTAGTTACGATGCCGCCTCATTTTGTGTCTTTGCCTGAGTCGTTGTACAAACTCAGGGCCCTGGTTTTCTCAGCTGTGAAATGATCTGATCAGTGTTAGATCTGAAGAGCAGATGTGCTGTTAGGCTGTTAATCAGAAAATAGGAAAAGTTTTTCTAGTATTGTAATCTTTTTAATTTAAAAAATTCTGATGTAGAAAATACTTATATATTTATTTTTATTATTTTGAGACAGAGTCTTACTCTGTTGCCCCGGCTGGGGTGTAGTGGTGTGATCTTGGCTCACTACAGCCTCTGCCTCCCGGATTCAAGTGATTCTTCCGCCCCAGGCACCTGCCACCACACCCGGCTAAGTTTTTGTATTTTTTTTTAGTAGAGACAGGGTTTCACCATGTTGGCCAGTCTGGTCTCGAACTCCTGACCTCAAGAGATCCACCTGCCTTGGCCTCCCAAAATGCTAGGATTATAGCCCTGAGCCACCGCACCTGTCTGAAAATATTTATTATTGATAGTTTACAGTTCAAGCAAGCTTTTCTTTATATTTAACTACCAGGGTTGTTAGCCTTTTGTTTTATGTTAAACTAGCCAAAGTATGAGAGAATTTACAAGCTCATGCCTCTAATCCCAGCACTTTGAGAGGCTGAGGCTGGTGGATCACTTGAGGTCAGGAATTCTACCCCAGACTGGCCAACATGGTGAAATCCCATCTTTACTAAAAATACAAAAAGTAGCTGGGTGTGGCTGTAATCCCAGCTACTAGGGAGGCTGAGGCAGGAGAATTGCTTGAGCCCAGGGGGCAGAGGTTGCAGTGAGCTGAGATCACCCCACTGCACTCCAGCCTGGGCGACAGAGCGAGACTCTGTCTCAAAAAAAAAAAAAAAGTTTACTACTTGAGAGAGCCATCTTTCCTGTTTTTTCTCTTTTCTCTTAGATAAGAGAATAGCAGGTTAAGAAATAGAAAAGTGTAATAATCCTTGCTACATATTAGCAACTTTGAAATACATATTTTGTATACATAATATATATAATTGAATGTATATATTTATATATTTTTAGAGAAGTCTGGAGCTTGTTTAAGCCATAGTAATTTAGATTTAATGAGAGAGGAAGGGAGCTCTGCTTACTCAACAAAACACCTTACCTTGTAGGTAAGTTATACAACATTTTAAAATGTGCTGTGGAGTTTTATTAATGTATTGTTTTGCTTTCAAGGATGGCACAAAAGAAGTATCTTCAAGCAAAACTGACCCAGTTTTTAAGGGAAGACAGAATTCAGCTTTGGAAACCTCCATATACAGATGAAAATAAAAAAGTTGGTTTGGCATTAAAGGTATTTGTCTTTTAAGACATCAATAATTAGCAGCATTATAAATCTCTTTGGTAAATAAGATTCGGAAGTGACTGGAAATTGTCAGGCATGACCATACAAACTTTCAGCATAGCCAAAAACATTAGTGGTGAGTGGGTACCCACTTTTTTTTTTTTTTTTTGAGACAGAGTCTTGCTGTGTAGCTCAGGCAATGGTGGGATCTCAGCTCACTGTAACCTCCACCTCCCAGGTCCCAGTTCAAGCAATTCTGCCTCAGCCTCCTGAGTAGCTGGGGTTACAGGCATGCGCCACCATGCCCAGCTAATGTTTGTATTTTTGTAGAGACGGGGTTTTACCATGTTGGTCAGGCTGTTCTTGAACTCCTGACCTTGTGATCTACCCACCTTGGCCTCCCAAAGTGCTGGGATTACAAGCATGAGCCACCGTGCCCAGCCAGTACCCACTTTTTACTACGAATTGACGTCCTTATTTTTGTTTACTAATATTTTATTCACATGAGGATGTTATCTGCTTTTTTAGGCATGTATTATTTTTAATATCATCACTGCATTATATAACATTATTCATCTGAAACTAATTTTGACCTGTTGGTGCAACAGTATTGGTGCCAGTAAGTTACTGCATTGTGTGTTCAGAGTGACAGTGTCTTGGTTCATTCTCGGCCCTCCTTGCTTGTCATCATCTGTTACAAAACAATTGATCCTTTCCCCCAGTTTTTTTGGATGCTATTTCTATCACTGTTCATTTTTCCAAAATAGATTTTTTCTAACAATTGTATCTCAGTTTTTTTATGGCATCATCACAAATGGGATTGTATGTAAGTGGTGTTTCTAGAAACTGAAGTCTGCTTGCTTTTCTAACCAGAAAAACATTGCTCATTTTGGCTGGAAGTCTTACTTTTGCCAGAAATCTCTCATACTGGAATTTCCTAGCATGTACTTCTCTGCCCTCAGTCTGAGTATCCTGAACATGATGTAACATTTATCAGGGGCTAAGGATTGTCACAAGGCATTAAATTGCTCTGTGTTGTGACATAATGATGTGCTTGGGAGGTGACAAACTGTATTAGGGTCTTAGTTCTTTTATTTCTTCTGTTCCAGGCAGGCCTCACTTTGCAACCCACCTTCTGACCTTGCTTCTCAATTTACTTGTTACAGACTTGGTTCAGAAACTAGGCATGGCATACTAGGAAAGATATTTGATCTTTGTCCCTGCCCTGGCAGAGCCAACACTCTTGGGATTTCCTGAGTGGCAAGCATGATGGGAACAACCTTTGTTCTGATGTGGCTTGGTTGCCCCTAGATAGCTTCAGGATGGGACTGGTCACCAAAAGTGCCAAGCCTTGATCAGACACTTGAAACTTTCAATCCTTCTCTCCAACCTCTGGGCAGGGGAGATTGAGCTGATCACTAATACAAACGGCCAGTGATTTAATCAATCAGGCCTACATAATGAAACCTCCGTACAACCCCTAAATGACAGATTTCGGGTAGCTTCCCAATTGGTGGACACATCCACATGTCGGGGATGTACACCCCAACTCCATGGGACAGAGGCTGCTGTGCCCAGGACCCTTCCAAACCTTGTCTTAGTACCTCTTCATATGAATGGTCATTTGTGTCCTTTATAATGAACTATATTGGTAAGTATAGCATTTTCTGGAGTTCTGCGAGTTGTTCTAACAAATCATGGAACCTGAAGGGGGTGCTTGTGTGAACCCTTGATTTTGTAGCCAAGTCAGACAAAAGTATGGGTAACCTGGGGACGAGCTACTTGGTAAGTGGTGCCTGAAGTTAGGGCTTTTTTGTGGACTGAGCCCTTAAACCTGCGGAGTGTAACACTGACTCTGGGTAGTTAGTGTCAGAATTGAATCATATGACTTCCAATTGGTGTCAGAACTGGCTGGTGACAAGAGGAAGAAAGACATCCTTGCTAGTTAGGTTTTCTAAAAAATTCTAGAAAATTTTTTTAAAAGTATTTATAATGTACTAGGTTTAAAAATGTGTGTATATAATTAAATACAAAAATATAAAGAATGTATTTTTAAAATATGTTAAACACCCTTAATATAGGTATATTCTTCCTATTTTCCTACGTAACTATTTAAAAAGCACTATAAAAAAAAGTACTGCTGGACACAGTGGTGCATGCCTGTAGTCCCAGCTACTCAGGAGGCTAAGGCAGGAGGACCACTTGAACCCAGGAGCTGGAGACTGTAGTGTGCTATGGTCGCACCTGTGAATAGCTACTGCACTCCAGCCTAGGCAACCCCATCTCTCTCTTTTTTTAAAAAATTATTTATATATTTTTAAATTATACTTTAGGTATTTTTCCTAATGCTATCCCTCCCCAATCCCCCCACCCCCTGCTATTCCTCCCTAGCCCCTAACCCCCAGGCCCCGGTGTATGATATTCCCTTCCCTGTGTCCGTGTGTTATCACTGTTCAACACCCACTTATGAGTGAGAACATGTTTTCTGTTCTTGTGTCAGTTTGCTGAGAATGATGGATGGTTTCCAGCTTCATCCATGTCCCTGCAAAGGATATGAACTCATCCTTTTTTTGGCTGCATAGTATTCCATAGTGTATATGTGCCACATTTTCTTTATCCAGTCTATCACTGATGGACATTTGGGTTGGTTCCAAGTCTTTGCTATTGTGAACAGTGCCACAGTAAACATACGTGTGCATGTGTCTTTATAACAGAATGATTTATAATCCTTTGGGTATATAGCCAGTAATGGGATTGCTGGGTGAGACCCCATCTCTAAAAGAAAAAAAGGATATATAGGTTTAAGTTACGTTCTTTTCTTTTTTTTTTTTCTTTTAAGAGACAAGAAGGTCTTGGTCTGTTGCCTAGGCTGGAGTACAATGGCATGATCATAGTTCACTGCAGCCTTGAACTCCCAGGCTCAAGCGATCCTCCCACCCCAGCCTCGGGAGTATCTGGGACTTCAGGCGCATGTCACCATGCCTGGCTAATATATTTTTATTTTTTGTAGCGATGGGTTCTCACTTTGTTTGCCCAGGTTGGTCTTAAACTCCTGGGCTTGAGCAGTCCTCTCGCCTTGGCTTCCAAAGTGCTGGGCTTACAGGTATGAGCCACTGCGCCCAACCTTTGCTCATATCTATAAAGTTTTCCAGCTTTGCATATATCATCAACATCTCTTCTGTGATAAATTTATGCTTACACCATAATTTTTACATACCGTATGGTATTGCATCATGAATTTAATGAAACCTTGACCTTTAGGGTTTTTTGAAGCGTTTACTGTTTTATGAGATGTTTAATGAAACATTAAACTTCAAATGCAAATACAGATTGAGAGGAATATTCCTTATCTGAAATATTTGGGACTGGAAATGTTTTGGATTTTGGAATGTTTGCATTATACCTACTAGTTGAGCATCCTAATCTGAAAATTCAAAATTCAGAATACTTCAGCGTGCATTTCCTTTGAGCATCGTCAGATTCAAAATCTTCAGATTCAAAATTGAATTCTAAATTTTGGAGATTTCAGATTTTTGGATTAGAGATACTAATCTGTATTCTTTTGGGGGAGGAAACATAATAACTTTGCCTTCAGTAATAACTGGTTCACTTCCTTTCTTGAGGCCCCCTGTATCTAATTTTTTCCCCATCTCGGCTCACTGCAATCTCCTCCTCCTGGGTTCAAGCGATTCTTCCGCCACAGCCTCCCAAGTAGCTGGGACCACAGGCGTGTGCCACCATGCTCGGCTAATTTTTTTGTATTTTTAGTAGAGTTGGGGTTTCACCGTGTTGGCCAGGATGGTCTAGATGTTTTGACCTCGTGATCCACCCGCCTCGGTCTCCCAAAGTGCTGGGATTACAGGCATGAGCCACCGCGCCCGGCCTTAATTTTTTTCCCATTTCTAAAGCTCTCCCTGACAAATAATTTTACAACTAGTATTTGTGATTCCTAATTTTTCATTAAGAAAATTAAGTTCAACCTGATTTGTTCTCACAAGTTTGAAAAATTAGAATATTTTCTTTCTTTCTTTCTTTCTTTTTTTCATGTTTTCCCTCCAGTGGAGTTGAACAGTTCACTATTCCTTAAAATACTTTCTTAATAGATTGCAGTCACATAAGTCGTAGCCCACCCTTCTTGTCCCCCTAGAAGATTCTCGGTTATTTTTACTTTTTCTGTTGAGACTCTTTTGTTGTTGTTGTTATTACTATTTGTAGGTAAAAAACATTTATCAAATAAATGTTTTGTTTCGTTTTGTTTGAGATGGAGTCTGGCTCTGTCACCCAGGCTGGAGTGCAGTGGCGCCATCTGGGCTCACTGCAACCTCTGCCTCCTGGGTTCAAGTGATTCTCCTACCTCAGCCTCCTGAGTAGCTGGGACTACAAGCACGTGCCACCACACCCAGCTAATTTTTGTATTTTAGTAGTTACAGGGTTTCGCCATGTTGGCCAGACTGGTCTCAAACTCCTGACCTCAAGTGATCCACCCACCTTGGCCTCCCAAAGTGCTGGGATTACAGGCATGCGCCGATGTGCCTGTCCTCAAATAAATGTTTTCATTTTTTCCCGGATCCTTTCTAAATGCCACACCTCTCAAGATGTCAATCATAGTGTGGACTGCAGTGTAATGGGGCGACCTCCACTCATCAGAGTTGATGGCCTTAGAGTCTTTCATGCCCTTTTCTATATTTTGCCTTTTTTGTTTAAGTTGGTATTGCATTTTCTGATTTTTCTTGATAGGGCCTTGCTAAGAAGTACTCTGACAAACTAGAATGCTGTGAAAATGAAGTAGAAAAGATAATAGAAGAAATACGTTGCAAGGCAATTGAGCGTGGAACAGGAAATGAAAATTATAGAACAACAGGAATTGCTACCATCGAGGTGTTTTTACCACCAAGACTAAGAAAAGTGAGTAATTTCCCTAAATTTGAATAGGCACTAATGTCTAGTTAGTGATGCGATCAAATACATTGTTATTTTTTGGAAAGTTACAGTCCAGAGTTAGAATTCTTTTAAGTTACTTTACATATTGCACATTTATCAACTTGAAAGTTAATGTTACAAATTCTTAAACTGAAACATTCCCAAGGTAGGCTTTTAGAGACCCTCTTGGACCTCTAAAATGCCACAGAGCTGTTTATCACATTCTGACCCTTTCTAGAGTGTGAACGTTTAGAAAGAATGGAGAATAAGGACTCCCAAGTTTCCTAGAACCCTGTGCAGGAGGACACATCACTGAGGGCTTCATCCTTTTCCTGTTCCGGTGGAGGTCAGAGGGCAGTCCGTTGGGTGCTCAGGCAGGGCCGAGGACATCTGGGCGGGATCACCTCCTCTCATTGCCGTGGCCAAGTAGTTCACATCTAGAAATGTCACTGTGGGAAGGCACCCAAAGCCTCTTGGGACTGATCAGTGCCAGTACTCTCTGAAGAAATAGGAGTATATACTAATATGTAAAAGCTCACACATGAATGGTCATAGCAGCACTATTCGGTAGCTGAGAGATGGAAGTAGTCCCAATGTCCATCAATGGTGAATGGATAGATAAATGTGGTCTACTCAAACGATGGAAGCTATTCACAGTGCAAAGGAATGAAGTGCCAATGCATCTGCAGCTTGGATGAGCCTGAAAACATGATGCTTAGGGAAGAAGCCAGACATGAAAGGCCACATACTGCCCAATCCCATTTACGTGAACTGTCTGGAATAGGCAAATCTGTAGCAGCAGCAAATAGATTAGTGGTTACCAGGGGCTGGCGGCAAAGGGGAGGGAATGGGGTGCAGGGCATAGTGTTTCTTTGAGGGATGGTGGGAATGTTCTGGAATTTTAAAGGTGGCCAGCCATGTGAGACCGGCCTCTCTAAGCAGCCCTGCCTGGTGGTGCCACACTGCTGCCCCCTTGAGGACATGCAAGTCACAGGGTCAGCCTGTGCTGAGTTATGTTCAGTAGGCTTCTAGGCAGGCAACGTTTTAGTTTTAACAGTGAGCTAAGGTTATATCCTCTGCTGTCAGCTTTTCTGATTTCACAGGGTAATTGCTCCAAAATGTGTTAAATTCAAGTACATTTTACTTTATTTGTCTTATTTTTAACAGGATAGGAAAAACTTGTTGGAGACCCGATTGCACATCACTGGCAGAGAGCTGAGGTCTAAGTAAGTATCTGTGTGCTCCGTGTCCTGGATGGTCTGGGCCTTTTTACATCAGCTCATTTGATCCTCTGTGAGTGTCCTCCTAAGATAGGTAGGGCAGGTATTATCCTCATTTTATAGAAGAGAAAACTGAGGCTTTGAGTTTGAAGAACTTATTAGAGCTAACACTGGTGGGTAAGTGGCAAAGTGAGGACTCAGGACTTGCAAACACTATTTCCTGGTGTAACTTCCGAGCAATGGGAACTCCGTGCCTATCACGTGAGAGACACTGGGTGCATGCTTGAATGAATGAGTGATATAAACAGGAGACACCTGATCGTCACTAGCTCATTAGTATTGAATTACTATTATTTTCCCTAGTGCACTAATAGCTTGCTATGACCTTCAGTGCAGTGTTTTATCTGATTTCAGGCTGTTGGCCCATCTGTAAACACACACACACACACACACACACACACACACACACACACACACGTCTGCACATACTAGTGAAATCCTGACTTTGAGATCTGGTCGGTTATTTCATCTCATCATATTATGTTTTAAAGTGGTAAGTGTTGGGAGCACTCCGGGGCTAGCTAGCTGGTGTATTTCTTCAGCTAATTTTTCTCATTTCCTTCTTTGGTCTACATCAGGGCTGTTAGGGGTGGGTTCAGGAAGTGGCATTTAACACACAGACATAGAAGATCCTGTGGATCAGCCCCCCTGTTGTGGGCTCCTCCAAGGAGACCACAGAAGGCCTAGGATGGATTTTCTCCTGATGTGCAGCTAGGGCTTCCTGTTGACGTGGAGCTGCAACACTGTGGCCTCTCTTGCCTGCGGGAACAAGTAGGAAAACAGAGACTTTCAAAGGACCTTGTTTCCTACAGTTTCACATAGCCAGCTAATGAGATGGCTTTATTGTGATGGTTGTGAGTCAGTCTGTTGAAAATCCCGGGTATTTCTGATAAAATGTATAAAATAGCTATCATGGTTAAAGCCTTCTTTTTAAAATATTTATTTTTTAGAGACAGGATCTTGCTTTGTCACCCAATGTAGAGCACAGTGGCATGAATATAGCTCATTGCAACCTCAGACTCCTGGGTTCAAGTGATCCTCCTACCCAAGCCTCCCAGGCAGCCAGGACCACAGGCATGGGCTACCAGGCCTGGTTAATGTTAAAAAAATTTTTTTTCAGGTAGGATCTCTCTGT
Organism: Cebus imitator; assembly: GCF_001604975.1. Taxonomy (NCBI): domain Eukaryota; kingdom Metazoa; phylum Chordata; class Mammalia; order Primates; family Cebidae; genus Cebus; species Cebus imitator. The sequence goes on along the minus strand of NW_016107335.1, from coordinate 7,646,369 downwards.
GTTGCCCAGGCTTGTCTTAAATTCCTGGACTCAAGCTATCCTTCCACCTTGGCCTCTCAAAGTGTTGGGACTACAGGTGTGAGCCACCGGGCCTGGCTAAAGTCTTTTTAGTGGATAATAAATAACAATTTTGTTTTCCTACAGTTTTCACTGGTCTTAATTTTACAGAATAGCTGAAACCTTTGGATTTCAAGAAAATTACATCAAAATTGTCATAAATAAGAAGCAACTACAACTAGGTATGTATGGCAAAGTAGGCATAATTTTTCAATGAACCTGATATAGAAAAAATGACTCCCCTCTTTTTCTCACTCTTCAAAAATTTGTAGCTTTATTCCATTTATAATCCACAGCTGATTTAGAAGTTAAGCAGAAAATAACTTTTCTGATAAATATTTATTGCCTGCTCTATGATAGTGGTAAGAAAGACATTCATTACAGCTTAGATTAAGTGTTACAGAATGGAGGGTGAGGTGTGCTGAGTGTAAGTTGCCAGTTCCAGCAAATTCTGAGGGAGAAGAATTTGGGGAGACCCTGGTGGTGTGTGTCCCAGCCTGACAGCCTGGTGTCAGAGCACTATGGTGTGAATTTGAGGAACTGGGGAAGTTCCAGCATGGCTGCATGTAGAAAGTGAGGGGGCGGAGAGTGCTTTTCACGGACAGAGGGGCAGGCAGAGGCCACACTGTGAACACCCAGGAGACATTTGGCATTGTCTGGAGACAGTTTTGGTGGTTGGGTAGAGGCTGGCGATGCTGCTGCTCATGCAGTGCCCCAAGCAGGCCTCGAGACAAAGACTTGCCCAGCCCAAGATGTCAGTGGCACAGCTGTCAGGAAATGAGAAACTAGATGACCTAACTCAGTGTTAGTCCATTTTTCCTAAGAGAAATGGGAAGACATCTGTGCTGGGGAATGGTACACAATTCTGTTTGTGTTTTATAAAGGTCAGGCAGTAGGGGAATGTATTTGAAGGAGGCATACATTGACTTGGGGAGACCAGTTAGCCATTGCAGGGTTTCCATACAAGCACTGGAGCCCCATTGGCTTTCAGTACGTTCCTGTGGCCTCGAGAATTTAGTTCACATTTCTTAGCTTGATGCAAGATAGCCATTCATAGCTGACCCTGGCCTTCCTTTCCAGCATCATCTCTAGCAATTTCCCATTATCTAGTTTAGATGTCATGGGTATTTTTTCACTGTTTTCTCATCCCTCTGTTAATTCTGTTTGTGGTATCCTTTATTAGACAGAAATCCTTGATTCGGATGTCATCAAATCCATTGCCTATGGCTTGTGTTTTGTTGAAGTTCTTTCCCTAACCCCAGGGCTGCAAGGATAATCTACGTTTTCTTGACTATTAGCTTAATCAGTAAGAGGTCTTCAGTCTGTCCAGGGTCCCCCCTTTCTAGATAAAGGCTAAGGGTTCCTTTATTTTCTATATAATGCATTATAGTCTATCCTTTCCCCGCTGATTGATGGCGACCCTTTTTGGGGCCTATTTCTGTACTTTCTGCTCCTCCTCTTCACCTGTGGTGTTTTTATTACTGTGGCTTTGTTGTATTCTTAAAATCTGGTGACCTCTGCCAACCCTTGGCTTTTTTTTTTTTTCCGAGTCGGAGTTTCGCTGTTGTTACCCAGGCTGGAGTGCAATGGCGCAATCTCGGCTCACCGCAACCTCCGCCTCCTGGGTTCAGGCAATTCTCTTGCCTCAGACTCCTGAGTAGCTAGGATTACAGGCACGCGCCACCATGCCCAGCTAATGTTTTGTATTTTTAGTAGAGATGGGGTTTCACCGTGTTGACCAGGATGGTCTTGATCTCTTGACCTCGTGATCCACCCGCCTCGGCCTCCCAAAGTGCTGGGATTACAGGCTTGAGCCACCGCGCCCGGCCTTTTTTTTTTTTTTTTTAATCAAGATGACTTAACCACAGTGGACCTTTATTTTGTATATTAATGTTAGAAAGGTTGTCATATTTCTCAAAAGAAAAAAAATACAGCTACAGTTTTCCAGAAATATGTTTACATTTGTGTTTATAGTTCATAATATTATTTTGTTATTTTTTCTTTTTTTCTCCCGTTTCCCTGATTTTGAGCTGATATTTTATTTTTAAATCTCTTTGCATCTGTGTTTACCCTTTTTTTACGTTGTTTATTTGCATTTTTGACCTTATTTTTGTTAGATTTGTGTATTTGGTTAATTTATTCTTAGAGCCAGCTTTTGATTTTGTTACTGTTTTCTTTCATTCTGTTTCACTGATTTCTGCCCCTTATTTCCAATTTATGTATGAGGAAACGGAATCCTAGAAGACAGGCAGTTGTTCAGGGCCACAGACTTAAAACGACAGATGGAGCCCATGGTCTTTGCATTGATTGATTGATTGGGTCTCTGTCTGTCACCCAGGCTGGAGTGTGGTGGTGCGATTGCTGCTCACTGCAGCCTCCGCCTCCCTGATGCAAGCATCCCACCTCAGCATCCCAGTGAGTAGCCAGGACTACAGGTGCACACCACCATGCCAGGCTAATGTTTTATTTTTTTTGTGTGTGTGGAGACGGGGTCTCACTGTGTTGTCCAGGCTAGTCTTGAACTCCTAGGCTAAGCGATCCACCTGCCTTGGCCTCCCAAAGTGCTGAGATTGCAGATGTGAACCACCACACCCTGCTGGTCTTTGCTTCTAACCGTGACAGCAGACTACAGTACAGCTTCTTGTTTGTAGCTGTGAATTGGCTTCATTATTTTTCCAGCTAGAGGGGAGGAAATGTGTGTGACACTTTCTCACTTTCTTATTTATATTGTCTAGCACAGTTCTCCCTGTAGTAGATTCTCAAATATTTGTTGTTTTGACCTGGTCTTAGGCTGAGAATAAAGAAGATTAGAAAAGATGAATTTAGTTGAGTCTGTTGTCACTAGTTTTCACTACTGCTTAACAGTGTCATAGTTACAACCAAATTTAAGCATAGTTTTACCAATTATGTGGGGTGTTGGTATGCAGGTTTAAGAATTCCATTTTGTCCAGGAGCGAGGGCTCATGTCTGTAACCCAGCACTTTGTGAAGCTGAGGTGGGAGGATTGCTTGAGCCTAGGAGTTCAAGACAAGCCTGGGCAACATAGTGGACCTCATCACTGTGAAAAATACAAAAAGTAGCTGGGTTTGGTGGCATGGGCCTGTAGTGCCAGCTACACGGGAGGCTGACGTGGGAGAATTGCTTGAGCCCAGGAAGTGAAGGCTGCAGTGAGCCATGTTCATGTCACTGCCCTCCAGCCTGGGTGACAGAGTGAGACCTTGTCTCAAAAAAAAAAAAACCAACAAAAAAAACAATTCCACTTAACATAGAAAATGGACTATTACCTGGTAAGCTTAATGGCTTTTGAAAATAATAGATGATTCTGATTTTCATAGGGAAAACCCTTGAAGAGCAAGGAGTGACTCACAACGTAAAAGCAATGGTGCTTGAACTAAAACAGTCTGAAGAGGATATGAGGAAAAACTTCCAGTTAGAGGAAGAGGAACAAAATGAGGCCGAACTCAAAGAAAAACGAATTGAGAGGACCAAGAGAGGACTAGAAATACTGGCAAAGAGAGGTACACAGAGGCCTGCGCTTGTCACCCACGCAGATGCTTAGGGGCAGCACTGACTCACACAGATAGTGGTCACAGCCCTCACGGGGGTTTCCCCTCAGCAGGCTAGCACTGTGAAGTTGTCGTCGTCACAGCTGTTTCACATTGAGTTAATAGAGGTCCTTTTGGTTTCGTTACAGCAGCTGAGACGGTGGTGGATCCAGAAATGACGCCATACTTAGACATAGCTAACCAGACAGGCAGATCCATCAAAATTCCCCCATCAGAAAGAAAAGTAAGTATGATGAGAAATGTGTGGCCTGTTCTGAGATTTGTCGTCAGGGCAGAGGTGTCGTCAGGTGCAGTTACTGTATCTTGGAAGTGTTATAAAGGGTTGGAAACAGTGCTGTCTCCAGCCTTGTAAGCAGAAAATGTCACCGTGTTATGAGTACTTGTATCCAGTAGGCCTCACCCTGTGGTTTTCAGTGCGTTAGTACAAAATGTCATGACCTCGCTGTCCTGGAGCCGTGACTTCCAGCATGAGGACACCACCCACTGCCTTCAGTGCAGCGGCTCTCCCAAACAGTGTACTTTGGGAAAAGTCCACAGGTGATTCTGACATCTCTCCCCTGTCTCCTCATACCCCTTTACCTGTTCTATGATTTGGAATAGTTGGGGGTTTAATCTTAAACATGTCTATGGTTTTGCATTTTTTTGTTTGTTTGATTTTTGAGACAGAGTTTTGCTCTTGTTGCCCAGGCTGGAGTGCAGTGGTGCAATCTCGCCTCCCAGGTTCAAGGGATTCTCCTACCTCAGCCTCCTGAGTAGCTGGGACTACAGGCATGCGCCACCACAACTGGCTATTTTTTTTTTTTTCTGAGGTGGAGTCTTGCTCTGTTGCCCAGGCTGGAGAGCAGTGGCACCATCATAGCTCACTGCAGCCTTAGGCTCCTGGGCTTGAGCAGTCCTCCCACCTCAGCCTTCTGGGTAGCTGGGACTACAGGTACAC
>NW_016107335.1:7626946-7641026 GCF_001604975.1 Cebus imitator | reverse complement strand
AAAATAAAATAAAAGTAAGGATTACAGTTGTCTTCAAAAGAGAACTATATGGATTACGTTTGACTTATCAGTAGATTAATGTTTGTTTTTTGGAAATGATGATTACTTGCCCACTGCTCTCTTACACTGAATGATGACATCCAGATCTTTTTGGAAAACCTTTATCACAGGGGTTCCCAACCCCCAGGCTGCGATGGATACCAGCCTGCGGCCTGTTAGGAATCGGGCCTCACAGTAGCTGAACAGCGGGCAAGTGAGCATGACCACCTGAGCTCCACTTCCTGTCAGATCAGCAGCGGCGTTAGAGTCCTGGAGGAGCCTGAACCCTGCTGTGAACTGTGCATGCCAGGGAGCCAGGTTGTGCGCTCCTGATGAGACTCTAATGCCTGATGATCTGAGGTGGAGCAGTTTCATCCTGAAGCCATCCCCCTTTCTCCTTGTCCATGGAAAAAATTCCATGAAAGCAGTCCCTAGGACCCAAAGGTTGAGGACTGCTGCTTTATCAGACTGAATTATGTGAATATTTAAATTTTAAAAACTAATGAACTTCAAAATTTTTGGATCACCTTTTAAAAACTGTGTTGGAAATACTAAACTTGACAAATAACTTCAGAAAAAACTAGATTATTAAGAAGAGAAAGTGAAATGAATGCCCTTTTTAAAAACAATACAAGCAGCCAGGTGCCGTGACTTATGCCTGTAATCCCAGGATTTTGGGAGACAGAGGCAGCATATTACCTGAGGTCAGGATTCGAGACCATCCTGGCCAACATGGTGAAACCCTGTCTCTACTAAAAATACAAAATTAGCCTGGCATGGTGGCTCATGCCTGTAATTCCAGCTACTAGGGAGGCTGAGGCAGGAAAATCACTTGAACCCAGGAAGCGGAGGTTGCAGTGGGCTGAGAGTGCACCACTGCACTCCAGCCTGGATGACAGAGTGAGACTCCATCTCAAAAAAATAAATTAAAAGGAAATAAGCATTACTGGCTGCTTTTTAATATGTTTAGTCTGAATAGAATATTAGAAGTGGATCCAGATCAGCAGACGTGAAAGTAAACTGATGAAAACAAAGGACCAAGTTCTGGTTAGAACTGTATCAGCCACATTAAATGAGGTGCTTGCTTCAGTATTTAAATGAAATAAAGCTTTAATTAATTGTATTTTTCTTAATTTAATTGGCTTTTAGATTGAGTTTCGATCTTTTGGGTTTTTTTTTGGTTTTTGGTTTTTTTTCTTGTATTTTTTGTTTTTGTTTTTGTTTTACTTTGATTTTTAAAAAATAATATGCTTTTGATATAATTTGTTTTATTATATTTTAAAGTGATGTTTTTTAAATTCATATTTTTTCCTAGGCCCTTATGTTAGCTATGGGATATCATGAGAAGGGCAGAGCTTTCCTGAAAAGAAAAGAATATGGAATAGCCTTGCCATGTCTGTTGGACGCTGACAGATATTTCTGGTAGGTGCTTTTGTGCTTGGGGAATACCAGCTTTAAGGAAGACGGCCCAGACTGTACGGAGCACCTGTGCCGTGCCCTTCAGACTGCAGATTCTCATCTACGACAGTGGTTACTGTAAAAGAGTAGTTATGGTGTAGACTGGTGAATTTCTTCTTCCCTTTGTATTTCTAATTGACCTTTCCTCCCTGTAAAGAAAAGAATTTTTAAGCAGGTAGGATATCCTCTCTTTTTTTGTGCATGTGCTGTGTTGCTAGTTGGAACTTTCCATTATAACATTTCCTATCAGCTTTTCACCAGGTTTGGGGTAGTATTGTTGATGATTCTCCAAATCCATTGTTTAATTAGGAGCTGTATAATGGTGATATTATTCCTTCTGCACTTACTATTATCTTTTTTTTTTTTCTTTTGAGATAGTTACTTGGTCACCCAGTCTGGAGTGCAGTGGCATGATCTCAGCTCACCGCAATCTCCATCTCCTGGGCTCAAGTGATCCTCCAACCTCAGCCTCCCAAGGAGCTGGGTCACGTGCACATCACCATGCCCAGATAAATTTTTGGTATTTGTTGTAGAGATGGGGTTTTGTTCTGTTGCCCAGGGTAGTCCGAAACTCTTGGGCTCAAGTGATCTACCCACCACGGCCTCCCAGAGTGCTTGGATTACAGGTATTAGCCACTGTGTTGGCCTTTTTTTTTCTTTTAACTATAGAGATGGGGTCTCCCTGTGTTGCTCAGCCTGGTCTTGAACTCCTGGGCTCATGTGATCCTCCCACCTTGGCCTCCCAAAGTGCTGGGATTACAGGTGTGAGCCACCGCACCTGGCCTCCCGTCTGCATTTGTTGCTGGAATTCTGAAAAAACTTTTTTTGCTCATCAGCTGTTTTACGTGCTGAGGTACAATTTGCATAGGAAAGATAGATTAAATTCTTGGTTCCTGTCTCCTTATTTTCTTGTTTTCAGAATAAATGAGTTCCTTCACTGTCACCCTCCAAAGGTGACCAAAGAGGTTTCTTTTCCTTTTCATTTTCTTAAGTGTCACTATGAACTCACGGATTTAAAACGTTTGATGTATTTCAAACTTCAGTGCTTAAATTGGTCCTCACTGACTGGCAGGCAGCCCCCATGTTTTTTGACTTGACCCTGCTAGTCTTTGCAGTCTCTGATTTCTGGAATCCAAAGATCCCAGGCTTACCCTGGGCATTTCATGCCCCAGACCAGGAATCAGCACTTTCCCAAGGAGCCCTGTCTTCTCTTCATGGGAATTAGTACTGAGAGACTGTGATCCAGACATACTCAACATTTGAAAAGTAGGCTTGATTTTTTTAAAATGGTCAAAAGTTAACAAATTTAGTGTTAACTTCTTTTCTATTTTGGTGCATTCCCAAGGTAATACTGTATACTCCCAGAAGATGAATGCAAATATTTATAGCTTGCCATTGGTCAGGGCCTTTGGGTTCTAAGTGAACAAGTCCCAACTCTAACATACACAAAGAAGGGATTTAATTGTCTCACATATATGGGGAGGGGCCGGCCTGGGAATAGCAAGAATGAGGGCTGGGTGGCTCTCGGGTCTCTGTTTCTGCATCTTTCTGGGTGTCAGCTTCATTCTCTTCTGCAAACAGGGTAGGGTAAATAGGCTTTAAATTAGGTCCTAAAAATTTAGGTAAATTTTTCATTCCCTTCCATAGTTGTTTCTAATTTTTTATTATGGAAAATTTCAAATAGACATACAAATAAAAATTAGTGTAATGAGCTTCCCATATACACTCATAATTGAGCTTCAGCAATTATAAAGACATGGCTGATCTTCATACATCTTTGTGAGCCTCTGTTAATCTTTTTACTCTGGACAAATCCTTGAAATAATTTTTAGGTCTCAGGGAACCACGGAATAAAAATGTGGCTATATCTTCAGTTCGTGGTACATTAACATGTTCGGTAAGTAGTGGGTATCAAAATGAAATAATAATTGTCAGTGTCTTTGTAAGTAGAGAAAGTTATTTATCCTGGGCACCTGCTTATCCTGGCCAACTTGTTAGCATATTTCTGTGTGTGATTTCTCCATTTTCTTAAAGGAGATCAACAATAATGCAAGCCAAATAGAATGCAGATGGAGGAAACTTTGGTGGTTCCATTTCCTTTATCATTTGATTTTCCCCCTAACTTCTCCAAGTAAGCTAGAAGTTCTGTCACAGCTTCCTACTATATGTCTTGGAGTATGGTATGTAGTATGACCAAGAAGAGTTTCTTTTCCCAAATTGTATGAAATAGTGACTTTCTGGCAGTGAAGAACAGTGATTCTGAGTGGGGAAACATAAGGGGAGCTCAGAGCCTGGAGAAGTTTCAGGCTACGGGGCAGGAAGGCAAACCCAGGCAGAGCCCTGTGCTCCCCTTGAGTTAAGGAGTTGGAGCTGGGAGTGCAGGAGGCCAAGGAGGTGAGAGGAGCGAGGGTGTCAGAGAGCTTCAGAGGAGTCCTTTGAGTCTTCTGCGGAGTGATGATCAGCACATGTGTGTGAGGAAACCACCCAGGGCTGGGCAAGGTACCACGTGAAACAAGCAGGGAATAATCCTCAGAGTTCACAGAAGGCCAGGAATAGTTTATGTTCCTGCCAGTCAGAGTGAAGAATTTGGTAGTCACAGGGTGGGCATCAAACAGTCTTCAGAAGGGTGTGGCTTCAGTACAAGGGCATAATTTGGTCCCACTTAACAAAGCTTAAAAGCTAGTCCTGAACAGTAGCTTTAACTTACTGTCTTCAAACAAGTGCATTCCTAACAAAGCTCAATAATTTAGCAATTCAAAAATATCCAGCATCCACTGAAAAATTAGCAGGCATGCAAAGAAACAAGAAAATGCAACCTGTAACAAGCAGAAAAATTAGTCAGTAGCAACAGATCCAGAAGCAACATAGAAGACAGAATTAGTAGACAAGGACATATGTTCAGGAAGGCAGAGGAACAATTGAACATGTCAAATAAAGACATGTGAGACATTTGGAAGACCCACATTAGAGTGTGAGAGATGAAAAGTACAACATCCAAGATTAAAAGAACATTAGGTGGAATTAACTGCAGTATAGACACTGTAGAAGAGAAGATTAGTAAATGAAAAGATAAGGCAATGGAAACTATCTGAGAAAACAGAGAAAAACTGAAAAAAAAAAAAAAATGAACAGAGCATCTGCAAGCTGTGGAATAATTTCAGGCAGCTTAAAATGCATATAATTGGAAGCTCTGGAAAGGGAGGCATATGGGACAGAAGACATACTTTGAAGAAAAAAATGGCCAAATTTTTTTCCAGTTTGATGAAAACTATAAACCCCCAGATGCAATAACTTTAATGAACCCCAAGTACAAGAAATATCAGAAAAAAAAACACTATGGCACGCTACAATCCAGTTCCTTAAAACCAGTAATAAGATTGAAAATGACTTTTTAGCCAACCTTTCTTGAAAAAAGTTATGTAAGTTTGACTTACTTTTTTTTTTTTTTAGATGGAGTCTCACTCTGTTGCCCAGGCTGGAGTGCAGTGGCGCGATCTTAGCTCACTGCAACCTCTGCCTCCTGGGTTCAAGCGATTCTCCTGCCTCAGCCTCCTGAGTAGCTGGGACTACAGGTGCCCACCACCACTTCCAGCTAATTTTTGTGTTTTTAGTAGAGACGGGGTTTCACCATGTTGGCCTGGCTGGTCTCAAACTCCTGACCTCAGGTGATCCACCCACCTTGGTCTCCCAAAGTGTTGGGATTACAGATGTGAGCCACCTGCTCCTGGCCAGGCTTACCTTTCTTGAAATTAATATCATTCTTTATTTTACATAAAAATTTTAAACTGTAAGACAAACATAATAAGTTTACATTAAATAACCTACTTAAGCTCAAATGGGATTTAATTGTTGTTGTTGTTGTTGTTGTTAATTGTTTTTGAGACAGAGTCTCGCTCTGTCGCCCAGGCTGGAGTGCAATGGCATGATCTCTGTTCACTGCAACCTCCGCCTCCCGTATTCAAGCAATTTTTCCACCTCAGCCTCCTGAGTAGCTGGGATTACAGGCACCTGCCATCATGCCTGGCTAATTTTTGTAGAGATGGGGTTTCACCATGTTGGCCAGGTTGGTCTTGAACTCCTGATCTCAGGTTATCTGCCCACGTTGGCCTCTTAAAGTGCTTGGATTACAGGTGTGAGCCACTGTGACTGGCAAGGATTTAATTTTTGAAAGCTAGACTCAGTAGATTTTATTTAAATAAATACCGTACATTTATTTTAGTATTGTAAGCATGAAAATGTATCAACAGTGTTGAATATTAATGTTACTAAAATTGTAAACCAAAGCAATGTTAATAAAAATATACTCTAAATGCAATTTTTAATTTTTATAGTTCTTTTTTTAGAGACAGAGTCTCTCTGTGTTGCCCAGGCTGGTCTCAAACTCCTGGGTTCAAGTGATTCTCCTGCCTCAGCCTCCCAAAGTGCTGGAATTACAGGTGCGAGCCACCGTGTCTGGCCTTCTAAATGCAATTTTATACCAGGCTTTAAGAAACCACTTTTCTGCCAGGTGCGGTGGCTCATGCTTGTAATCCCAGCACTTTGGGAGGCCAAGGCAGGTAGATCATGAGATCATGAGTTCAAGACCATCCTAGCCAGCATGGTGAAACCCTGTGTCTACTAAAATACACACACACACACACACACACTCTCCCTCTATTAGCTAGATGTGGTGGCGGGTGCCTGTAATCCCAGCTACCAAGGAGGCTGAGGCAGAGAATTCCTTGAACCCAGGATGCAGAGGTTCCAGTGAGCCAATATTGCACCACTGCACTCCAGCCTGGGCAATAGAGCAAGACTCTGTCTCAGAAAAAAAAGCCACTTTTCCCCCAAGCAAATGATCAAGTTTGAATGTAGGCTTATATATAATAATAAGTGTTGATGTCTTTTTTTTTTTTTTTTTTGAGATGGAGTCTTGCTCTGTAGCCCAGCCTGGAGTGCAGTGGTGTGATCTCAGCTCACTGCAACCTCCGTCTCCCAGGTCCCAGTTCAATCAATTCTAACTCAGCCTCCCAGCTAGCTGGAATTACAGGCACAAGCCACCATGCCCAGCTAATTTTTGTATTTTTTAGTAGAGACGCGGTTTCACCATGTTGGACAGTCTGGTCTTGAACTCACGACCTCCTGATCCACCTATCTTGGCCTCCCAAAGTGCTGGGATTACAGGCGTGAGCCACTGCACCTGGCCAAGTGTTGATTTCTTAAACTAAAAGGATGCCATGTACACCTCTAATATGAGACCTGTGCTTTGTTTTTGTGTGTGTGTGTGTGTGTGTGTTCATTGTGTTGGTTTTTTTTTTTTTTTTTTTGTCCGCACAAAGAAATACTCGATTCTGGGTCAGACTTGAGATAAGCTCATTTTTTTTTTTTTTTGTGACTGACATGAGGCCATTTCTGCTCACGCTCTTGATGCTTAGTGAAACATGAGCGAGCTTATATAGCAACACGCAGGAGCTGGAGAAGTTTGGCCACATGCCCATTGCTTTCTTGTGAGTGGCAGAGTCTGCTGTCCCAGAAACCAGAAAGTGTCCAGAGGCAGGACTGTCACTGCGACTGTGAGATCAGACCACAGTCCTCAAAGTGCTGCTTTTTCTCTAAAGGTCCCGTTCTCAGGCTAAGCAGTGAATGGGGAGAAAGTGCCCTCACCCAGCCCCATATTTGTGTGTTTCTGTGTGCACACGTGTGTAAAATATGGTGTAGATGCTCAAACATTCACAAAATTAGAAATGTTAGATGAAAATAAATATAAAAATACTGCTGTGATACATTTTTCTTGCCCCACCCCCAACTGGACTGTCTATACAGGCCCTCTTTAGGAGACTATTGTTTTAAAGGGTAAAAGAAAATAAAAGTCCTTTAGATTTTTTTTTTTTTTAATTCCAAGCATATTTTGATAGGCAGGACAGGAAGCTTGAGGCCATGTGGATTTTGTAGTTTTATACAAGAGCGGTCTTACTTTTAGAATACCAATGAACACAAAGAGATAAAACCTTTAAAGGTTATTCATGTATAATGTGTGGTTCCAAATGTTCTTATTGAAGACTTGAGACCTAGACTGGCATTAGGAATTTTTAATATAATGGTAACTTAAAATCCGTCATCTTGAAGGCTGTTTGTCAGCACCCCTCCTGGGCCATACTGACATCCCTCGCTGTCTTTCTTCCCTTCTCCGCGCCTGGGTTCAGCCTGCTGCCATGGCTGCAGAGTCGTGTGTTGCCCACACACAGGCCCTCAGCAGTCAGCCGGGCGGTTAGAGCCTGGCACTTTCTGGATTGATTTTCCTCCCAGCTTGAATGTGGTTGAGCCTGACTGCCTTGCCAGAGCCTTCAGTTGAGGCATCCATAGTAGTGATTTTCTTTGGTGTGTCTTTAAAGAAGTGGTATTCAGCCTGGCTATCCATTAGAATCACCTGGGGAGACTCTGGAACTATAACATCCAGGCCCAACCCCAGAGATTTCTGTTATATTTGATCTGGGTGAGATCAATGATTCTTAAAAAAAGAAAAAGGAAGTTGCTCTTGTCCAGGTGATGCTGATTTGCAGTCAGGGTTGAAGTCACGGCTTTAAAGCATGGTCTTCCCCGTGTTTGCTGAGGGCTCTTGAAACAGTGGCCCTGGGTTCTGCTTCCTAGCAAGGTGCTGCATGTATGTCCTGGGGCAAGTGGTGGTAAGCTTTTATTCCTAAGCCCTGACTTCTGATTTCCCTTCTTTTCCTCCATTAGCAGGATGAGATTATAAACAGAGCTTCCTTCCTAAATATTAGGCTCTCTCTTTCAGAGCAGTCAGCCTTTGAATATACACCAAGAACTGGGAAAGAATTCCAGTAATTCAGAAAAGGGTTTCAGATGCTGCTTGGCAGTGATGTCATTCCCCTTCTGTTTCCAGTGAGTGTTGCCGAGAGCTGCTGGACACGGTGGATAACTACGCCGTGCTGCAGCTGGACATAGTGTGGTGTTACTTCCGCCTGGAACAGCTGGAATGCCTTGATGATGCAGAAAAAAAATTAAACTTGGCCCAGAAATGCTTTAAAAATTGTTATGGAGAAAATCATCAGAGACTGGTCCACATAAAAGTATGTTTCTGGAATTCATTTTTGTCTTGTTGAGTCCATTTCTAGCATTTGTATTTATTCCTGTCAAAGTAGTTGAATTACTGCCAGAAGGTGATTTGATTTTGATAGTGGTATGCAGTGTACTCTTTTTAAGCTATATGTTTATAAAGTGTTCAGTGTTTCACAGATCTGGCTGTCTGTTTAGTGTGTGAGCGTTTAGCCCAGAGGAACACGGTTTGCTAGTTATAGAAACCCCACCATGATCACCCTGACCAGGAGAGAGCTACTGACTTCTTTATGTTGGTAGAGTCTAATTTGCAAGATGTCAGTGCAGAAAATAGACGTTTCAGCAGTAACAGTTTGCGTGAATCAGTCACAGCTCAAGAGCTGTGGCTCAAGTAAGGATTTTTCTGATTCCTACAAGTCATCGAAGTCCTGCTTATGCTCTCTTATACCTGGTTTGGATTTTGACATACTTCTCTGCTGACCTGAAGGCCTCTGTGCTGGACGTCTGGAGGCTGGTGCTCTGGCACCGTCTCTCCTGTCTGGTACAAGGAATGTCATCCTACCACAGGGGACAGGGAAGAGGGGGCTTCACTTTTGCCATCAGTCATAGCGAAGTTATGCACATTTTAATACTACATTTTGCCCCTCTAGAGACAAAGGGAATTACAGATATGAGTATTATAGGGCTATATAGAAATAAGGCAATTTTATCCTTTTTTTCTCCAATAATTTTAGGGAAATTGTGGGAAAGAGAAGGTACTGTTTTTAAGACTCTACTTACTTCAAGGTATCCGAAACTATCACAGTGGAAATGACGTAGAGGCTCGGGAGTGTCTTCACAAGGTAGGAAAAGTGCAGTTGTAACCATTTTCACCTGCTTTTAAAAAACATTCCCGGAAGTTAAGGATTTTAACCTGTAGTTTGTGGCTTGTGGCTTGTGAGAAACATGCAGCACTTTCTCTGTGCACAGGAGAGAGATGTCGGACCAGAAACATATTTGTATTTGTTAGAGTACAGGCCAGGTGCTGTAATAAGGAGACTTCAGAAAGACTGACTTTGATTGGATAGACGTTTATGGCTCGCTCATCTCAAAGTCTAGAGGTGAGCCAGGCTACAGCAGTGAGCAGCCCGCCAGCCTCAGTGTGGCGTCCCAGGTTGCTCCTGTCAGTGCCTCTTCCAGCCAGCAGAGGGGGCAAGAAAGAGTGCAGAGCAGTCCCCTCAAGAGCTGACCCAGCACTGCAGCCAGTGCTGTGGCTGCATGCCATTGACCTAGACTTAACCACCTGGCTACACCCTGCTGCACGGGAGGGGGAGAAATGCCATGTGCACAGCTCAAGTTCAGGGGTGTTTGTTGCAAAAACAAAATGGATACCAGTCACTTCCGCAACACCCAGCCGCTTTTCTCATGTTGTGTTGTGGCTGAATTATGTGAGCAGACAGTGCTGGTCTGTTTCCATTCGTACCTGTTAAAAGGTCAAGCTTAGAGATTTTATCCAAAATCCGATGCCCTTTAATTCACACTGGGTACAATTTAATTTCTTCTAGGCTTTTGCTTTGTATTAAGCTTTAAGTATTGCTATGGTTACATGATTCTTACATTTCTCCCTGTCTCTAGGCACAGCAGCTCTTTAAAGAGCTATATATTGATCCATCAAAAGTTGATAATTTGTTGCAGTTGGGATTTACTGCCCAGGAAGCCCGGCTTGGCCTGAGGGCGTGTGATGGGAACGTGGATCATGCGGCCACTCATATTACCAACCGCAGAGAGGTACCAACTTTCACAGTGCCCAGCACTCTTGAGTATGAAAGAGCAAAAAAAGATAATCCCACAGGAGGTGTTAATCACAAGGAACTCTTTATTACTCCAGATTGGAAAGGAAGGAGAGAAAGTCGTCTTTTTTTTTTTTTTTTTTTTGAGACAGAGCCTCACTTTGTCACCCAGGCTGAAGTGCAATGTTGTGGTCTTGGCTCACTGCAACCTCCCCCCCGCCAGGTTCAAGCAGTTCTTGTGTCTCAGCCTCCCCAGTAGCTGGGACTACAGGTGCCTGCAACCACACCCGGATAATTTTTGTATTTTTAGTAGAGTTGGGATTTCACCATGTTGGCCAGGCTGGTCTCAAACTCCTGACCTCAAGCGATGCGCCCACCTCAGCTTCCCAAAGTGCTGGGATTCCAGGCGTGAGCCCCGCGCCCGGCCAAAACGTGCCTTTTTTTAATTGGATCATTTTTCACGTGCTGCAGTCTCCTTAGTTTTGTTTCCTGCCGTGGTGGCAGGTTATGCAGACAGTCCCCTCTCTCTCTTTCTTTAACATCATAGTGTATTTCTGGAAGTCATTTTAAAAACAGAAAATTGTTTTTTCATGGGGTTATTATTAAAGTTGGGGATTGCGTCATTGCCTAGAAACATGAGTCAAACTGTAGAAACAAGTTATATTATGAAAGCACAGGTTAAAAAACTATAATCATTTGAAACAATTAAGTACATTAAAGAAAACCTTAGAATTTTGGAGTTGGAAGGATCCTTATTTTATCCAATATGTTAGTTCTGCAGTAAAAGAACTGAGGTTCGGAGCGTGGTAATGGTGGAATATTAGCAGGAGAAACATTTTTCTTCTCGCCAAAACAAGTTGGTATCAGATTATCTCACAGGTCCTTTTTGTCCACAACTCCAGCCAAAGAAGTCTCTAGAATGTTCACATGTATGTTATCTCTTGTTCCTCTTTTGTCAAACACTAGGATAATCCTGAAGGCAAAAGCAGCCTCAGGGTATTTGGAGGAGAGCAGGGAAGCCCCATGGTGGTCTGCCTGCCTGATGGCGGAGAGGGAGTGGATTCGTGGGTTGATTCCATGGTGACCAGCCACAGGGCTGCTGGAGCCTCTCCTGTTCCAACACCAGCTATGGCCGTTACCTTTCTCTCTCATCTAGTGCCACTATGCTCCATTGGGTCTTGCTGTACAAGTCAATGAGTAGGTAAAGGCAGAGACTTTGAAAAGCTGAATTCTTTTTTTTTTTTCTTTTAAGACAGGAGTCTCACTCTGTCACCCAGGCTGGAGTGCAGTGGCGGGATCACTGCAACCTCTGCCTCCAGGTTCAAGAGATTCTCCTGCCTCAGTCTCCTAAGTAGCTGGGATTACAGGTGCACACCACCACACCCAATTACTTTTTGTATTTTTAGTAGAGATGGGGTTCACCATGTTGGCCAGGCTGGTCTTGAACTCCTGACCTCAAGTGAGCCGCCCGCCTTGGCCTCCCAAAGTGCTGGGATTACAGGCGTGGGCCACTGCACCTGGCTGAAGAGTTGAGTTCTGTGTGTTTGAGTTTTACACGTTCTAATTCAGTACTAACAGAAAAACGAACATTGCTGATACTGATTTGTTACTTTACTGTTACTCCACTACCAGTAAGATTTATTAGCATCTGGAAAGCCAGTGTTTTAGAATGAGGTCATTTGGACAACAGTTCTCATCGTTGTATAAGACTGTAGTTCATAAACATCGTCACACTCATGTCATTCACTTCTGCCTGTGACCACCCAAGAGGCCACAAGGACAGATACTCCTCGTCCCATAAATCACAAGAGCTGTAGTGCAGAGGCAGCCTTTTAAAGGATGGTGGAGTCATATCACGTGTACATTTCTGAAGTTAAAAGCCCTTGGGGAAAATGCAGATTTAAAAAACTACAGTGTGTATAGTGCAGTTGATCCTGCTCCCTCTTCCACCCAATGGCTGTTGTTAGGATGCTTTTGGCTGAAAGCAGCAACAACAAAACCCAGTTCAAAGTGGACTAAACATCAAAAAAAGGGATGTGGTGGGATTTATTGGCCTGTTTACTTGTAAAAAGTCCAGAAGTAGGATAGGTCTCAGGGTTAGTTGATTTATTCAGTGGCTTACTGAGGTCACTGAGGACCTGAGGTCTGCTATCTACCCCCATCCCCTACCCCGTGTCATCATTGTCATCCAGTCACACCAAGGAGCATAATCTCTGTCCCAGAATCCTCCGTGAAAATCCTGAGCTGCTTGTGATTGGGCAGTCTTGACCCAGTCACTGAGCTGGAGGAATGCCAAGACTGATTGGCTCAGGCCTGTGGCGAGAGATAGAGGGTTGCTGCCTGAGCCCATTCAGGGGCCGCCTGGGGAGTCGGAGCCGCCTCCCACACCGCAGGGAGGGGTAGACAGAAACCACGTCCCACGGAAAATGAGCTCCTAGCGGAGCTTTAGATGAGCGAGAAAAATCTGCTGCCCTCTGAGTTCCAGGGTTCTAGGTTTGAGCATCTCAGCTGAATGTAAAACCATTTTTTTTTTTTTTTTGAGATGGAGTCACACTTTTTCGCCCGCCCAGGCTGGAGTACAGTGGTACGATCTTGGCTCACTGCAACCTCCACCTCCTGGGTTCAAGCAATTCTCTTGCCTCAGTCTCCTGAGTAGCTGGAATTATAGGCTCGTGCCACCACACCCAGCTAATTTTTGTATTTTTAGTAGAGATGTGGTTTCACCATGTTGGTCAGGCTGGTCTCGAACTCCCTACCTCATGTTCTGCCCACCTCGGCCTCCCAAAATGCTGGGATTACAGGTATGAGCCACTGCGCCTGGCAGCAATTCTTTTGTTTGTTTGAGACAGCGTCTTGCTCTGTTGTCCAGGCTGGGGTGTGGTGGCAGGATGATGGCTCCCTGCAGCCCTGGTCTATCTCCTGGGCTCCAGTGAGCCTCCTGCCATTCCTGGCTATTTTTTTCTTTTAAATTTTTTGTAGAAAAGGGGTCTCACCATGTCGCCCAGGGCGGTCTCAAACTCCTGGGCTCAAGCAATCCTCCCACCTTGGCCTTCCAAAGTGCTGGGATTACAGGTGTGCGGCACTGTGCCCAGTCTTTAATACGTGATTCTTAGAAGTTTATATTCTTTGTACAACATGGCCTTGTGTACAAAACAGTTTCTCATCTGGGAAAAGCAGCAGGCTGTAGACACGGAGACTGCAGATTGTGCTTCAGTATGACCAGGCCATGAGGCCGCCTTCCTAAGATGTGGGCCCAGCTTGTCTCGACCATACAGCGCCTCTCTCTTGAGATCTGACTCTACGCTAGCCACTGCAGTGCGGCACTCACTGTCACTGATTTGATCTTCGTTATCTTTCTGACTCATCCTGGTATAAAGAGAAGTATTAGAAAATACTTTAATTTTCTCACCTGTGTCTACATGGTTAAAAGGAAACAAAGACATTTGTGATGACAGGAAGTGTTCTTCGAAGGTCCCAGTTGATGTGAGGTCTGTGTCAGGTCATGCCCAGGTCTGCTGGCTGGCAGCGTCCTTCGCTGGCTGGAATGTTAGGTGTGCTGCTTAGCCTTTTGAAATACAAATGGAAGAAACTGTATTGAAAGCAGAGGATGGGACCAGTAAAGGCATTTTACGTGGAGTGTATGTGTGAATAAAAGTGGAAATGGGGCCGGGCGCGGTGGCTCACGCCTGTAATCCCAGCACTTTGGGAGGCCGAGGCGGGTGGATCACGAGGTCGAGAGATCGAGACCATCCTGGTCAACA
>NW_016107335.1:7615558-7626765 GCF_001604975.1 Cebus imitator | reverse complement strand
CCATTGCACTCCAGCCTCGGTAACAAAAGCAAAACTCCCTCTCAAAAAAAAAAAAAAAAAAGTGGAAATGGGAGTGGTATGAAAGACCTGCTGGCGTGCATGGTTGGCAGTGTGGCAGGATAAGGTCAGTTTGGAAACATTGTTGGGGCCAGGCGTGGGGGCCCTCCGTAGCAGCATAAGGAACTGTTGCCCGAGTGTGGGGTGTGATAGGAGCAGCCGCAGGCTCTCAGGTAGGTGGCTGGAATGACGGAGCCCACTGCGCTGTACAGCGGGGCTGGAGCTGAGAGGTCAGGAACTTAACGGGAGCATGAGACAGGCCTGGTGCAGTTGAAGGGGAAGCAAAGTGAGCTGGCGCTGGGGGCACTCCAGGGGCACACTGGGAGGGTCTCCCCTGATAAAGACAGGACAGGAGTCTCCAGATGTCTTCAGCCCTGGAGATGTTCCCAGCAGCCACTCTGTTGTGCCTGCTCCTACTGTGGGCCCTGCAAAGTCTGTTTCCATGATGATGCGTCTGTTTTCCTAAGAAATGAGGCCCCTTTCTTGCTGTGGGGAAAATGCAGGCAGGTGTCTGTTGCTTGGGCTGGGCAGGAGGCAGGGGCAGGTCTCCGGAAGGAGAGGAGTCTGTTTCCTCCCCCATGCTCACTGCTGCTGATGAGGGGCTGGTCCCGGGAGAATGTGGCAGTCACTTAACTTTTGTGAAAGCTTTCTTTCTCCTTCCTGGCAAAATAATGAGGTTGGATTAAATTCCAGGTTTTCAAACTTGCTTTGTGGTGGTTGTTTTTAAGCAGCAAAATCCCATTTTAAAATGACATTTTTATGGGCATACTAGCTTACAAAACCAACTGGGAGCTCTCCTGATTGGCCCTGGGTGGGAGAGGTGAAGACACTAGAATCCTCTGCAGCCACAGCAGGCAGCTCTGAGAAACAGGCTTGAGAACCAAGAGGTCAGACGACCTTTATCCCTTGAGCATTCTGTGGGTTCTGAACGGACAGTCCCCAGAAGACCCTGGAGTCCTTGCTCCCCAGACTGTGGTGGGTGGGTCATCAGCTTTGGCATGGCCCAGGAGTCACCTACGCCCACGGATTCCACATCACATTTTAACTTGAGTCCCTGGGCAATTCATCAAAGGCTGGAAGGCCGTCCCACCGCGTGCAGGGAGCTCTTCTGCCCGGCTCCTAGAAGAGAATCCATGCACCTCTCGCCTGCGACCTCTGCACTGGGTTGGGCCCATCCTGATGCTGGATAGTGGGTGGTGGGGTTGGTGACGGGCATGTCACTTCCACTGCCTGCCCTCAGAAGCAGCACCCACCACCACTCTGCCTTTGTGGCGCCTCTGCTGTTTGGCTGGAGAGGTAGAGATAGGTCCCCTGTGCTTTGCTTCGGTTTTGTGGCTTTGCCTGGGAACCCCAAGAATCCTGCAGAGCACAGACTGGGAGGCTGTCTGTGAAATCTCAGTCCCTAACTTGGGTTGGGACTTTGCTGTTTTCCTGAAGGAACTGGCCCAAATAAGGAAGGAGGAGAAAGAGAAGAAAAGACGCCACCTGGAGAACATCAGGTCTCTGAAAGGGATGGGCTACTCCACGCACGTGGCCCAGCAAGCGCTGCACGCGGCCAGCGGGAACCTGGACGAGGCCCTGAAGGTAGTGGCTCCCTCAGGGCCTCTGGCCTTGTCCCTGAGCACTGGGTCCTGCCCAGAGCTCCTTCCATGGCTCTCCACCATCCTCCCAGGCTCATGGAGCCCACTCCCATGGGCGACCCCATCATCCGGATTTGAAGGGGCAGCTTTCTCTGGGGCTCCAGCCTAGAGGCCGTGTGAGGCCCCATGAGGCCCCATGTTCAGTGCCTGGCAGAGGCCTGGCTCAGGAACGTGGTACCTGTCCACACCAGCAGAGTCCATAGGCCGGGATGGGACTTTGTGTAGGGTTTCCATGTGCAGCAGAAAGAGTTTAATGTACACAGGCAGAGTTTCCACAGCAGAAAAAGAGAAGGGTAATTTAACTGTAGTATAATTGTTTGGCATTAAAATTTTAAATGTAAGTATCTAGTTTTATTTATTTAGTCCATACTTCATGTTGACAAAGGGGGAGCTTTTCAGAGAAACCCTCAGGAGTGACAGCAGGTGGGGGTCCAGACAGCAGTGACTTTCCCTGGGCCAGTTCCCTCCCCATGTTGGAGAAGCATATCGAATCCTCAGTAGGCCGGGTGCTGTGCTGCGTGTCAGCAGCTTGGCATGGAACCACCCTCTGCCCTCTCAACCCCGCAGGAGCACACGCGGTGGGGGGTCCTGAGGGGTGCACGTGAGGCAGGGGGCTGGCCGTGTGGAGGCAGCAGTCTAGGCAGATGCTGGGGCAGCATGGCGAGCCGGGGGGCGGGCGGCAGGAGCTAGGGGTGGGGCTGAGGGGGCAGAGATGGAGTTGGAGGGGTGGGGGGTACAGCAGGTGTCAAGACTTGTTTGCCCTGCTAAGGCAGGGCCGTGGGTGCAGCCGGCACAGGGAGTCCGCCCTGCCTTTGCCTCACCTCTGCCCTGCTCCCCAGAAGGCTCCACAAGTCAGTACTTTTGTTACTATGTATATGTATTTTTAACATATTCAATTTTAAAATTTTATTTGAATATCTAGTTTGATTTTTTTGTGTTAGAGAAATATTAAAGAGGTGGGAAATTCTGAATATCTGAAGGGACTGATGGGTCTCAAAATAGATTTTAATTATACGAGTGGCACGTAAATACTTTCAGTCAACACAGAAGTATTGAGTGTTGGAAAGGAAAGTCTCCACAAGGGTGTTTAAGTATTGTGTGATGAAGAAATCAAGGGTCAAAGTAACCCTCCTACCTGCCTGACATTTTGTCTAGAGGGCATGACACTTTCAGAGATCAGGCAGCCCTGAGCTTCGTAAGAGACCTTTCTGTCTGTAGCTCTTCCTGGCCTCGTAGCCCTGACAAAACATGTTTTCTTGCATGCTTCTCCTACCTGCCCTCCATCCTTCCTGCTCTATCAGGAGAAGGATCCTTCCCCTGGCTAGTCTTGCTCCTCCTTCAAACCCCAGTTCTGTCATGGTCTCTGGCTGAAAGCCTTCAGTAAACACCAGCCTGGGTGGGAGCCCCTTTCTCGCCTCATAGGCGCCCATCCCTGCATCCTGAGTAGCGGAGGATGGCTGGGTCCGCCTAGCACATGGCAGGGTATGGTGCCTGTCTGAGTGTGTGATGAGTTCTTAGTGATGGGTAAAGCCTGTTCCTGTGTGTTTTAGATTCTGCTCAGCAATCCTCTGATGTGGTGGTTAAATGATTCCAATCCTGAAACCAACAACCATCAAGAAAGTCCTTCCCAGGAAAACATTGACCAAGTGAGTGACACGCCTGTGTGCCCTCGGCTTGGACAGCCTCTGGTGGGGTTGCTTGGGGTCACCCAGGTGAGTCAGGCAGCAGGACCAGGGAAGTCCATGCTAAAACTTGGCTCCCAGGCTCCAGGTGTGACCTGCCCGCCTCAGGCCACCCACGCCGCAACAGAGGGCAGGGGCGAGCAGGAAAACTGGGGGCGTCAGGAGGCTCCCTTCAGGTTTGCCTCCCTCTTCTATGCACCACGGTTTACGTCAGCCCATTTCCCTGCCTGTGACCTAAAAGGATGTCGCTGTGTCCTGTGAAACCCATCCGGCTTTGTGTCCCAAGCAATAGCTGTTTGCCCCACACACACACGTGAGTGTGCCTGTGTGCCATGGCCGCTGACCTCGCAGTGTGTGTGGTGAGGCTGGCGTGGCCCCTCGCTTCAGCTGAGGTCATCACCGGTCCTGAGATGGCTGCTCACTGACGCACCCGACTCAAGTCTTCCAAGCCCCCCTCCAGGTTGCTCCACGCTCACATTGGCCCAGAAGCGTGACTTGTGCAGAAAGGGCCATGCTGTGCACACCGGGAGCTCTTCAACACGAGAGCCGGCTGTCCGCCCGTTGTGGGTGACAGGGGTGGCAGAGGTGAGCCAGGCCCAGTGCCGTGACCCCTGCGCTCTCCCCTAGCTGGTGTACATGGGTTTTGACACACTTGTGGCCGAAGCTGCGCTCAGAGTGTTCAGAGGCAACGTCCAGCTGGCTGCCCAGACCCTTGCTCACAATGGAGGAAGCCTGCCTGCCGAGCTGCCGCTGTCGCCGGAAGGCTCCTTGTCCTCGCCAACCACGTCTCCTTCAGACTCCGCAGGTAGGTGTGAGTCTCTGAGGGCCATGTTAAGAGCAAAGTGTCTTCAGAAGCCAACAGATGGGGCCCGTGCCCTAGGCCTCGGCGGACGTGGAGACTGAGAGGGGCGTCCTGTGATGTCGACGGGCCGGCCTCCTGGAGAGTGTGGCCCGCAGGAGGCACAGTCTGAGGTTGACTGTGGTCATGCGTGTGCCCAGGACAATCCCCACATAACTCACTCACTCCTGCGGTGTTTGATTGTAGGAACCTCCAGTGCCTCGACAGACGAAGACATGGAGACGGAGGCCGTCAATGAGATTCTGGAAGACATTCCAGAGCATGAGGAGGACTACCTGGACTCAACTCTGGAAGACGAAGAGATTACTATCGCAGAGTACCTATCCTATGTAGAAAATATAAAGTCAGCAACGAAGGAAAACTAAATATTGAACAGGAATAAGTACTAAGTTTCTGCTTATAAATGTTATCATTACGAAAAGGCGAATGCAGGTCTTTCTGTTCTTACTTTTTGTCTGAATTGCAAGTCCTCTTTGGTGTAGGAGGGGCGGGCAGGGGACACGGCCAGCAGGGGTCCCAGGGCCTTCATGCGTGGTCTCGGGGAAGAAGCTTCCTCTGGCCCGGCGCAGGCCGCCCCCTCTGCCCCCGGGGTCGGCATCCCTAACCCTCCCCAGCCTGACGTTTCACCCTGAAGCAGGAAGGAGACTGGCTGCTGCAGAACCCGTCCTGGGAAGGGCGCCTGGACCGCTTCCTCTCCAGCTCCGGCTCCATCTGCCCGGCTTGCTGCCTCCTGCACCTGATGCCCATGGCTTTCCTGCTTCCCCCGCTGCCATCTCTGCCAGGGTGCCCCATGGGTTCTTGTGTCCCCTCCCTGCCCCTCAACATGTCCTTTAAGTCTTCCTTCCAAGTGCTGTGGGGTGTAATGCTGAGGCTCAGGCCTCGGGGGCCATAGCAGGTCGCAGCAGATGCCTTCAGCCTGGGACGTCAGTGTTTTCTGCTCTTAGCTCGGTAAAATATGCCCCCAAAATTCAGGGTTGAGTGTCAGACTTGATATATATTCAACATTCCTCATTACAAAAATCTTTTATTGAACGGGAAAGGTGTTAATGCTAACCAAAGCAACTTATTTTTAATATTTTTAGACTCTATGCTGTCATACTGAACTCACTGCTAGCTAAGAGACCTATCAGAGATTTAGATATATTTTCTCCAGGTTTTCTGTGGGGTTTTGGGTTCTAACTGTGTGACAGAAGGCTCTTTCTAAAAGCATGTGGTTCGCTGTGTGTCGGCTCCAGCAGGAAGTGTCCTCACTGCACCTCGCACTGCTGTGATGTGCATTCAGTGGGGGTTCCTTCCAGCGCCAGGACCGCAGCAGCAGCAGCCAGGTGCATCTGAGACTTTTCCCTTCCAGAAGGCGCTAGAAGCTCCTCTGATGAAGGCAGGATGGGTCATGTGGGGCCGGCAGAAATGCTTCCACTTTTTCATATAGCATGGATGCTCCAGTTCGGACTGATGGGAATCTTCTTGTGATTCTTTTTAAATGGATGATACTGATGGAAATAAAAGGTGGAAAATATATTCCAAAATTGTCAGCCTAACTCTGCAGTAAGTTACTCAGCCTCCCCAGCTGTAGGTGTGCAAAGTGTCTGTGTGGCTAGCGCTTCGTTTCGATTGCAAGATGTTTGTTTCCAGAGGTTTTGTGAGGCGATGGAAGGATGACCTGAGAAGCAGCAAGACATCTGCTGTGAACAATGCCGCATGCAAAGCTGGGTGGTGGGGGGGACCCTGGGCCCGGGACTGAAACGCACCTGTCAGGGTTTACTTCGAAGTGCCCAGTGAGCTGAAGTGACGTGGAGTCTCAGCCTCATTCGAGACAACGTCACACTTGGATTTGGGCCTGATTAGAAGCTTTTGGCTAACAAGTCGCTGTCCTGAGCTTGGTTTGGGCGTGGCTTCTAGCTTCCCCTCTGTCTTCAGCCATCACAGAGGCAGGGCCACATCAGCAGGCACCGACGCTATTCCGCTATTCCGTGTCTTGTGGAGAGAGAGCTGCACAGGAAGCCGGCTGTGGGGGGCAGTTCTGGGCATGCGCTGTGTCCAGGACGGGCTGCCCTCCAGGGACGGAGACTCGGGCTGAGGCTGCTCCACCTACGACTGACCCTGTGAAACTGGACAGGTGGTGGTGGAGGGGGCAGGAGGGTGCTGAGGCTGTTACAGAGGTGGGGCCCTGGGAGGGTTCTCCTTGGAGAATCAGAGGAAAAAGAACATTCCAGATGTGGGACAAATTAGTATTTGGGGCAGGACAGTATGTGGGGAGAGAAAATTGGGGGCGGATGGCATGATTGCTGATGCTGTCAAGGAGGGAGGCTGGGTGCCATGAGGAGTGGGAGCGGGCATGGGTGCGTGGCAGGCAGGTGAGGGCAGCCCACACCTGCGTGATGGTGTGCACAACTCGTCAGGTGTTCTTGATGCTGGTCCTGCCCTGCCCCGTCCCTGTGTTTTTGCCCATCTGTCCTAAGGGTAGCTCCTGTGCTTCCTCCCTTAGCCAACTCAATTGATGATCAAAAGCAGACACCTGGTTTCTTCCTTCACAGCAAATCGACAGTGGTATGGCTGGAAGGGGACCAGGCCTTGGTTCAGGGGATCCGAGTCTCTCACTCAACATGTCTCTCAGGCTCTCAGAAACCAGAGAGAGAATGGTCATCTGGCCATCTTTATGTTCTCAACATCTAGCAAAGCTCTCTGTGTGGTGGAAGTAGAAATTACCCCAATGCATGATGCTATCAACATGCAAAGTGAGTGCAGCGCCCGTGTTTTGGGTCTGCAGCCCACTGGGTTTCTCTGGATGACTTGATGCCTGCTCCATTCTCTGCTGTGGTTAGATAAGGTGGGGACCAGAGCTGATGTGTCAGCAAGGGCTGCTCAGGCCAGAGCACAGCATCACCAAGCAGCAGTGTCTTTGGCAGCCAGGAGTCAGTGTTAGCATCTGCGCAGGCCCAGGGCTGGCTGGCAGCACTCAAGGTGGTTCTCTGCCTGTGCCTCCAGAACCTCCCTTCAGCATGAGGGAAAGCTCCTCTCTGGGAGGAACGTCCCTTGCTGCAGCCACAGGCCCCAATGGCTCCCCCATTCAGCAAGACCTGGCCACCCCCCAGATCTGTGTGTGCCTAAGTCTCACCCAGAGAACAGTGTGTGGTGCCATTTCTGCAGGTCCTCCTGCACCGGTCTGCTTGCCTCCCAACCAGCCCCTTTTCCCCAGGTGGAGACCGGGGGTGCTTTGGTTCCTAGGTTTTGGAGATTTGGCCTAGAGGAGTCACAATGCCTGCGTCCTTCCTACTGCCCACAGTGCAATTCCTGCCTGTTCATCTGGCCCGAGGATGGACCTGCCCATCAGGCCTGACAGGTGAGCCCTGGCGGCCAGGCCCTGGCTGATGAAGCCTCTTCTGCATTAAGAAGACTATGAAGTGGCTTTCGGCTCTCAGCTTGGAGGAGGCCAAGGTGCAACTTTCTTCGGTCGTCCTGAATCCGGGTTCATCTGATACCAGCCGCCTCCACCATGCCGCCGAAGTTCGACCCCAACAAGATCAAAGTCGGTGCGTGCTCTAGTGTAGCCAGGGCTGTGGGATGGAGCATCCCTCAGCCCTGCCACGCGCGGAATCTTTCTCATATGGGGCTCTAAAGCCACTGCCTCCTAGAGGCCTTCCCCGTGCTGTGCCGTCCAGGCCAAGCCTCAGCCTTTCTGAGCCTTAGCTTCTCCACGTGTAAGTGGGAAGGGAGGACCGGACCACCTGTGGCGTCTTGGGAGCCCGCATGCCTCAGGTATACCTGAGATGCACAAAGGGTGAAGTCGGTGCCACTTCTGTGCTGGCCCCCAAGATCGGCCCCCTGGGTCTGTCTCCAAAAAAGGTTGGTGATGACGTTGCCAAGGCAACCGGTGACTGGAAGGGCCTGAGGATCACAGTGAAACTGACCATTCAGAACAGACAGGCCCAGATTGAGGTGGTGCCTTCTGCCTCTGCCCTGATCATCAAAGCCCTCAAGGAACCGCCAAGAGACAGACAGAAACAGAGATTGTCAACATTGCTCGACAGATGCGGCACCGATCTTTAGCCAGAGAACTCTCTGGAACCATTAAAGAGATCCTGGGGACTGCCCAGTCTGTGGGCTGTAATGCTGACGGCTGCACCCTCATGACATCATAGATGACATCAACAGTGGTGCTGTGGAATGCCCAGCTAGTTAAGAAGCACAGAGGAAAATATTTCAATAAAGGTCATTTAACAACTGGTGGGGGGAAAAAAAAAGACTGCGAAGTGCTCGCTGCTCTACCTGAAGGGGCGGCTCCACTTGAAGGGGCTGCTTCTGCACCACACGCTTCTCTCCGCAGCGAGATGCTGCGCCCTACACGGCAGGTGCTGTCACCTGCCTCTCTCCTGGCACCCAGGCCAGCCGGGACACATGAATGCTGAAAGTGGCACCACCTCGGGCCTGAAGAGAAGAACCCCCTTCAGGTGCTGGGAGGGATGCTGAGGGGTCCCCCGAAGGGCCTCTGGCAGACTGAGCCCCACTGGCCCCTCTAGCCTCTGGGCACAGGGCTCCCCTTGGGTGCCCGGTGGCTCTGGCGTGTGTGGCGTGCCTCCCAGCACCAAGCGCTGCCCTAGCTCCTGTGCATGAGCTCCCCCACCCTTCCACTCCAGACCCTGAAGGGACCTCCTGGATTCATGCTAGAAAATGACGGGTGCTCCCAAGCAGGGTCCCCGCTGTCACCTGCACAGGCTAAAGAGCAGCTCCCTTTCTCCCTGGCTTCTTCCGCGTCCACTCCCTGCACCAGTAACACTGGCAGTAACCCCGCATCTCGCCCACAAGTCACCCCCAAGGCCGCCCAGGCCGGTGTGAGAGGCAGCCCGCTGACCTGGGTTCCTGGAATCCCAAGCTCCGAAAAGAAGCTGAGACTCAGTTTGCAAAACAAGAGAACACAGGAGCACTTTTAACTCGCGGGCTGTGTATTTCAGTTCCCCCCTAGGCCCGCGAGACGACAATTTGCCAAAACAACCAGTTTCAGTGGCTTCTGTAAAGTCACTTCCTCTCAGCAGGAAAGGCCCAGCTGCGTGGGGCTGGGGGTGCCGGCGCGGTCCGCCTGCAGCCCTGAGGTGGGAGAGTCCCAGGAGGGGCCGGGGACTAGGCCTCCCGCCGGGTCAGGGGTAGGGAGGGAGGGCAGGAGCCACCCGAAAAGGAAAACGTGGCCGGCCCCCAGGGCGAACACGCCCGCTCCCAGGGCCTCCCGGCCACCCAGGAAAAACGAGACGCCTGCTCCGGGCGCTCCTCCAGCCAGGGCCTCCTCGCTCCTCCCCGGCCATCGGACGCCGGCGCCGCCGCCGCGGGGCACAGGGCTGGGCGCTCTGGGATCCGGAGGGCATCTGAGCGGGCGTCCGCAGGGGCCCCGGGGGCTCAGGCCGGCTGCAGGGGCGCGGCGGCGCAGCCCACCTTGTTGCTGAAGAGGCGCGAGAGGCTGCGCATGGGCGGCGGGGCGCCCCGGAGTCCGCGCACATCCCAGAGGCGCAGGGCGCCGTCGTGCGAGGCGGTGTAGAGCACCTGGCCGTGCACCTGCGGGCGCGGGGGCGGCGTCACCGGCGAGGCGGGGGGTGAGGGGACGGCGGCCCGCGTGGACTTATGGGGGCAGGGGCACCCTCCCTCCCGCGGGCGGCGGCTGGGGCCACACCTCCCCGCCAGCCTCAGGCCGGGTGGAGGGACCTACCTGGAGGCAGTTGATGATGAACGCGTGGCCTCGGAACACCCTCCGCAGCTCTCCCGACTGCGCGTCGAAGGCTCGGGCGCAGGCGTCCCCGCTGCCCGTGAACACTGCGGACACACAGGGCGCGCTGGGCCTCCCTCCCTGCCCGGCCCCCCGCAGGCAGGGGCGGGTGGCAAGAGCACAACCTCGGGCGTCTCGGGGTCTCCGCCCCACGGGAGTGTCCTGAGGCTCACATGGGACGTGGACAGCGCCCCTCCAGAGAAACAGGGGTCCCCGCGGTTATCCTGCCCAGCCCTGCGGATGCCTGCGCACCTGCTGCCCTGCCCCTCCTGAACCTCGCTCCAGCCCAGGCCCAGGCCCCACTCCACGGTTTGGTGAAGTTGGTTTCCCTGCCGGGTGTTTCCGGAGGGTGGGAGGTCCCTGCCTGGGGATAATCCTCAGGTCCTCAAGTCTCCTCCCTCCTCAGCTTCCGCTGCATCGGCAGCCTCATCTTCCCAACCTCATTAATGGATCGGCCCTCCCTCGAATCAAAACCCAGCCCTCTGGGGTTCCTGAGTACGCATCCCGGGACCCCTAGCAGGGACGAGCCACCGCCCTCAATCTGTCTCCTCCCGCAGGTGGCTGCCCCTCCCTGGGGTTTTTCCTAAGAACTTAGTCCAATCGTTTTCCAACTGCAACCTGCATCCATCACTTGGAGGTCTTAGACACTGATCACGGGGCTGCATCCCAGAATCTGATTTAGCAGGTGGGCCTGGGAATCTGCATGTCTAACCAGTTTCAGGTGATGCTGCTGGTCAGGAGGCCACGCTGGGATGTGGACTAGAACTCGCTTGGCCTAGGCTGGGCTCTCGGAAACTGACCCAAGCAGACAGCTCACCTGGCAGGCATCCCAGGAAAGGCTCATGGGGAAATGGGAGGTGGAAAGGGAGGGACGAAGCCCTGTGGGGTCTGTCAATGAGCAGATAACTGCCCTGGGCAGCTGGGATGCAAGCCTGCCAGGGACCTTAGGGAAAAGGGGGTAGGACCACCTGGGGGTAAGGGCGCTGGGCTACCTATCTGTCTAAGGGTGCTCTGTGGGTACTTGTTCCCAGACCTTTATTTATTTATTTATTTTTGAGACAGGGAGACAGGGTTTCACTCTGATGCCCCGGCTGGAATGTAGTGGTTTGATCATAGATCACTGTTAACCTTGAACTGGGATCAAGGAGTTCAGGGTTAACAGTGATTTATGTTCCCTCCTGCTTCAGCCTCCTGAGCACCTGGGACTACAGCCATGCACC
>NW_016107335.1:7589146-7615443 GCF_001604975.1 Cebus imitator | reverse complement strand
GCTCACTGCAACCTCCGTCTCCCCGGGTCAAGCAAATCTCCTGCCTCAGCCTCCTGAGTAGCTGGGACTACAGGAACACGACACCACACCTGGCTACCAGCTAATTTTTAAAAACATTTTGTAGAAGCAGGGTCTTGCTATGTTGCCCAGGCTGTTCTCGAACTACTGAGCTACAATGATCCTTCCTCCTTGGCTTCCCCAAGTTCTGGGATTACAGGCATGAGCCATGGTGCCCAGCCTGTTCCCAGCCTTTTTGTTAAAGCTACAGAGTGAATGGCCCCAGAGGGAAGGTTTCATTTCTGGGTCTCTTTTCAGCCCCTTTCTGCCTTTTCCCCACAAACTCAGAGACAAATGGACATGGCCTGGAAAACCCAGGATGGCTGCTGAGCTCCCTGTGGGTGGGAAGAGGATCAAAAATGAAGTGTGATCATCCCACAGCCTTGCTGGTCAAGACCAAGAACCGAGCCGGGCAGCAGTGGGCAGCAGGTTCTGCTCTCCCTGCGGGCGCCGTGCCCCAGCTGCACAGGGAGGTGCTCTAGGTGGCTGCCGGCTAGAGCCTTTGAGAATAGAACCTTCCTGGTGTTCAATTAGAGGACCCAGACTTGGGAGCAGAACCATAACCACACTTCCAGACTTGGACACGGGAACAAAGGAAAAATAATTTTTCCATGTCAGACACCTGAATCCCGAGGGCACGTCAGGTGCTATTTTCAGAAATCCGCACTCTATCTTCACCCAACACCTTTGCTGTGAGGTCAACTTGAATATTCCACTGTGACTCTTCCCTCACCCCCTCTCCTCCCTCCCAGAGGCAGAGCCAAATGGCCCGGATGTGTGACAATTTGACATCTGTAGGAAGATAGCTCTTTGCCTGCCCAACAAGCCATTCTGCCCTTCTTTCTTTCCAAAATAACCCTGATTCCATCTTGGCAGCAATTTCCTCAGACAAAAGACTTTATGATTGTTACTCTTGTAGACAGAATGGTCACACAGAGGTATGGAGAAGCCCTTGGGTGAAGCTTCCAGGAAAGATCTTAAAGGGACCAACCCAGCTAGAAGTCACATCCTTTCGTCCTTCCGTTCTCTTCTCCCTGCCTGTCTAAAACGTCAGATGGCTGGCACTGTAGCAGCTATCTTGAATCATGAGGCTTCTTTAAAGATAGAAGGTCTGTGCTTAGGCTGACGAAGCAGAGTGACAGAAGAAAGCTGGGTGCCTGATGACGTTGTGGACCCACCCATTCCAGCCTAGACCACCATCCTTTGAAATTCTACCTGAGAGAAAATAAACCACTACAGGTAGTGCTCGACTTACGACCACGATTGGTTCCGACAGACCGGTCGTAACACAATTTGTTCGAAGTTGAGTAGGCTATATGCACGCGGAGATGGTAGTGCTGCCAGAAGCTGGTCCACACTGTCGTACGCCCAGCTGGGCAACGTTTGCGCTGCCAGATGCTGAGCAGTCGTGGCTAGCGACTGTGTTCGTAAAGTCGAATGGTTGTAAGTTGCATAGGTCGTAAGTCGATCAATACCTGTACCTCGTTGGAACCACAGCTATCTGGGTTTCTCTTCTCTGCAGACGAATCCTAAGGCCAAGTAAGGTCAAACCCATGTGGCCCTCAAGGCTGAATGGTTAAGGAGCAGTCACTGTCTCACCTGGAGATTTAGGATGTACCCTTTGGGATGTGCTTTTGGCCCTAGTTCCTCCCAGCAATCAGGTCTCCCAGGCTGTCCTGAAGAAAGGTAGGAGGAGCCACCAAACCCTTACTTGGACCTTCTCTGCAAAGCAGCTGGAGGCACAGGGAGGGGTGTGGAGAAAGAACGGGCGCTGCCATCGGACGCTGAGTATCGGCAGCCAAGGCTCAATGAGGGAAAATCATACAGGAAGTAAAGAAGCAGAGAGGAGAAGCCGGGCTGGGGTGGCGCGGGCCGCGCAGGGCCAGGTCACTTACAGGTGCCCGCGTGGTACTTAAGGGCGCTCACGCTGCGTCTGTGGGCCGTGAATGTGCGCACACGCTCCCCCGTGTCTGCCAGCCAGCACTTGACAGTCCTGTCTGCGCTGCCAGAGTACACCAGTCGGTTCACCAGCTGCGAGGAGGAGCAGGGAGGGTCGGCAGCTGGGCCAGCTCTGAAGCCCCCAGACCCCTCCCTCTAGAAGGGGGGAAGAGGTGGGTGCAGGTCTCAGTGGTGACACCGTGGATGAGCCTGGAATGGCCCTGCCACAGGCCCCACCAGACCACCAACTTCAGCACCCAAAAGCAGGTGGCTCCTCCAGCACCACGGGGCAGCGATGACAGGGCTGGCTGCTCAGGCCACATTGCCCTGGTCAGTCCCTGGCTCTCTGCCCCTCAGCTACTTACCCTGAGGTAAGGAGAGGGACAGCCCCTTCCTCGAGGGCGTGAGTGGGGTGCAGCGCTTAGCTGCTCACTCCTGCTGTCTGGCGGAGGACAGGGCTCCCAGAGAAGGGCTTTCACATGGGCCTTCTGCTTCAGAAAAGGGCAGTCAGGACAGGGAAAGTCCTGAGTGAGGGTGTGAGGTCACTTCCGCCAGGACTGGAGCTGACAGCCAGGGGCTGTCACGGGGTCACTGCTCCCCCTGCTCACAGCGCTCACAGCGAGAAGAGGGCCCCAGAGACAGGCTCCCCCGCCGTCTGATGCTGCTGTCTTGTAGGAGGCATGGAAAGGGCCCAGGAGAAAAGGGGCCTGGGAGTAGCAGCCCCAGGGAAGTGCGGAGACTATTAAAATAATTCTGTAAATTCCCCTAAACACCACCCAGTCAAGAGCATTCCCAGCCAGCACCTCTGGTCAGCAGAGTCCCAGGCAAGAAGACAAGGGTGGGCAGTCGGGCTCCGAAGCTACAGTGACTTGGCACAGTGGCACAGGAGACAGGAGCTTCATGCCCCAGAGAGGCCACCAGCTACCACTACTGGGCCCAGGAGCCAGGAGTCAGAAGCAGGTCAAGCATGCAGGGCCCTTCTCTTGTGGTCAGCAGGCAGCAGGCCCCCATCAGTCCACGCTGGCCACTGGCATCTGGAACACGTCCCTCCTAACCTCCTCTCCCGGCCACGCTCTGGGCCACTTTCCACTAATGGTTCCCCATATTATCTCCCTGTTCAATCCCAGAGGACAGGTGTTCCACAACCCAGCTCACAGCCCAAAGTCAAGGAAGTCAACTGGCCTGGGGCCAATCGCTGTGGCCAGAGAGGGTGGTGAAGCCACGAGGAGGCAGAGGCTGCGGGTACGACCTGTGAACAGTCGCCTGCCCTCTCTCAGCCCTGCTGGGGTTACGGTGGGCCCCAGCCCAGGCAGTTTCCCTAATTGGATGGTCCCCTCCCCAAGGACAGAGATGCATGTGACTGCCCACCTGCCCATGTCAGCTCTGGCAGGGTTCCAGAACATTCCTCAGCTGTTTGCACCACGCGGGAGCGCAGTTCCTGCCGGTAATGCAGGTACCAGCAGGATGGACAAATGGACCTTCCTGAGCCTGTGGGGCACACAGTCCGGTGCTCACAGCCTTTGACAGCCCCTCTGCTTCCTGAGAAAGCCGCCCCTCCCGCCTGGCGCCCGAAGGCCCTGCAGGGCCCAGCTTCCCTGGCCCCACCGCCCGGTCTCCACACCACACGCCTGTGTCCACACTGCTGCCCCCAGGACCCCTGGGCACGTCCTGGGTTTCCTTCAAGTCCTCCCTGCCCAGAAAGCCCTTGTACCCTGATCCTCCCTTGTCCTTCATGGGCAAGTGGAAGCCCAGGACCCCTCCTCGCACCACCCCCAGTGCGCCATGTCTGCGTCCCGGAGGCCATCTTCCCACCACACAGCCAGCTCCAGAGCCAGCCAGGCCTCCTGTGCCTGCATCCCACACAGTCACGGAGCCTCTCGGGCTCTAACAAGAGGAGTGGAGAATAGTGGAACATTTGAGACTGAGACCCCCAAGGGCTGGCCAGCTTCACAGCCCCACACCCCTGCGCTGCTCAGCCCTGCACCAAGGAGGCTCGTTGGGTGTCCAGGGTGGGCAAGGACAAAGGGAAGCCCCTCTTGCTCCCTGGCAGCCAGCTCTCACCACACGGGGCCTGTGGGCACTGTGCTTAGTCCTCCCAGCAGCACCCTACCGAGCAGGGCCGGAGCCACACAGGCCAAGGGGTGCTCCCAGCCCGAATCCTCAGCGTGTAGAGGCCTTGCTGTCCCTCTAGCTGGTTTACCAACAGGACAGGGAGAGTGGCGGCCTGGGGAAGCCTGAGCCAAGGGGGAAGGCAGGATGGCCAGGTCCTGAGGGCTCCCCCAAGCCACGGCGGCTCTGAGGAGGTTCCTGGTGATGAGATCCAACCAAGCAGAAGCAGAAGAGGGCATCGGCCCGGGGCTCCACTGCTGAGGTCCCAGGTGCAGGCCTCCAGCTCCAAGGGAGCCCAGTAGGGGTGGGAGGAGGCCACAGAGGGCCTGGCAGGCTCCAGAGCAGCAGACCCTGTAGGATGCTCCTCCCAAGCAAGTGTCGGGGACGTGCCACCCGACCAGTGACCACCCTGCGCAGCTGTGGTGCTCACAGGAGCGGGCTTGGGAGATGCACAGTCCTGGGTTCATATCCTGCCTCCACCCCTCAGCAGCTGTGAGACGTGGCCAAGTTCCTTGCCTTCTCCAATCTTCCACTGTCTCACGTGCAACATGAGAAACAAGACCCTCCTGCTCAGGAGGCCGCAAGGGCTGACGCACTGCTGTGCGCCACACACAGCCCAGGGGCTGGACATGGCAACTGCCCCCATCCCTAAAATGCAGGTGCAATCTCCGCCCGCT
This sequence comes from Cebus imitator, assembly GCF_001604975.1. NCBI lineage: Eukaryota > Metazoa > Chordata > Mammalia > Primates > Cebidae > Cebus > Cebus imitator. Next base: position 7,610,662 of record NW_016107335.1, on the reverse strand, counting down.
GGCTCTTGGGGGTTGGGTGAGACTCATGAGTTGGTGCAACTAGGCTTCTGCAGCCAGAGACGCCCCCGCATCCTTGCTGTCGTCCCCACCGGGTCCCCACCGCCTCAGGCTCCCAGACCTGGACACAGAAGGTCTTTCCTTTCTGTGGCTGGATTTGAAACGTTTAGTTTCTTTAAAATTGCAATGTTGCTATCTGATTTCAAAAGTGGATACATAGGTGTCTGTTTTAGTATTTGCTACAATTTACAGTTTGAAATGTTTCATAACTGTTTAAAACATCCCTGTAAAACCATGAAGGGACAGGGCAGACTCTCTCTCTCCGCCTTCACAAGGACCCCAGGTCAAGCCCAGAACCTGGGCGATCCCTCAGAGAGCAATGGAGGGGGCTGACCCACAGCACAGGGTACCCCTGGCTTTCTGTCCTTGGGTTTGTCACTTAGAAGCGGGTCCTCACACCACCTCTGGTCCAACCCTCTCCCAAGGAGGCCTGCGTGCTCCCAGCTCTGTCCACGTCCGGCTTCTGGGACCCCTGAGGGCCCTAGGCTCCACCCTGCAGGCAATCCTGTAAAAAGCGAGCAGGCAGAGGCCCCTCCGGGCGTGGCAATTTCTCAGGACCTCACCTCTGCTTTTGGCCACCTTGGAGTGGGCCGCAGGCTCCAGGGAAGCAGGGAAGGTGCTTCATGACTACCTAGTCCCCAGGCTGAGAGTCAGAGGCGGGGTATATGAAGCTGCAGTCTGAGAGTCTGTGCCCCCCAAATTCAAGCTGGAACTTAACCTCCATTGTGATAGCATTAGAAAGTGAAGTGGTCATGAGGCCTCGCCTCATGAATGGGATGAGTTCCCTTTTATAAAACGGCTTGAGGGAGCCTGTTTGTCCCTTCATCAAAGATGAAGGATTTGGCAAGAGCAGCGCCCACCAGACACGGAATGTGCTGGCACCTTGACCCTGGATTTCCCAGCCTCTGGAACAGTGAGAAATACATTTCTATTATTTATAAATTACCTAGTCTAAGGTCTTCTGCACTTTTTTTTTTTTTTTTTTTTTGAGATGAGGTTTCACCATGTTGCCTAGGCTGGTCTCGAACTCCTGGCCTCAAGTGATCCACCCACCTCAGCATCCCAAAGTGCTGGGATTACAGGCAAGAGCCACCTCACCCAGCTCTCCGGTCCACGGTATTTTGTTACAGGAGCAGCAATGGACCAGGACTCTGAAACTCTGCACAGCCTCCTCTCTTCCTCCCAGCTTCTGGAAAGGCTGCCTGAGTTTATCTCCACAAACCAAAGGAGCCTGACCTGCGTGACGTGAGTGGCACAGACACCACAGCTCAGTCAAAAGCGCCATCACCAGCAGCTCCCTCAGGGTCCCGGTGGACGCCCCACACTTGGCCCACCAGGAAACCTTGGCCACTCTCTCCCGTGGCTCTTGACTCACAAGCACACGTGCTTCTTCAGCAAAACGACTCCAGAGGCGGCTCACAAAGCCACTGTGGGGACCCGGGAGTCTCAAGGGCACCTGGGAAGGAGGGTGCCCGCTTCTCCCTCCTCGGGGCAGGGAGCCGTGGGAAGCCCTTTCGAAAAGCTTACTTCCTGGTCTTAGGTGCACCTGCCAGGCCTGTACCCACAGGCAGGGGTGGAGAAGGACGCCTGGAGGTGGGCATGAGGCCCTCTCTCATTTGGAGGAAGGGGAAGGAGATGAAGTGTCATAGCCCATGGCTCAGTGCCCCCAACTGCATGCTGAGAGCAAGGAGGAGCACCAAGGGGGTCTGTGCTTCACTCTCAGATGGTAACGGTGCCAGCTGCTTCATGGGGTTTCTGGGCTGAGGTGGAGGAGCCACCCGGCTGCGCTGGCTGAATGCACGACCTCCAGCCCAGCAGCGCGCTGAGGCTTAGTGAAGACCCCAGGCAGGCCATGGGGCAAGGATCCAAATGCAGGAGTGCAGGGGGCACAATGGCCAGCCCTGGTGCTACAAACCAAGGGACAGTCAGAGCTGGGGGACACAGAGCACTCGCAGGGCAGGGCTGGGGAGCAGGGAAGGAGCTGGAAGGGAGGAGATGAAAAGTCCCTGGTTCAGTATTCAACAATGGAGCTCTCCCTGTGAAACAGACAGCCCGGAGCTCACTGCACACCCCCGACGTCAGGACCCATCTGGCCACCCCAGGGGCAGCCATTGTGTGTCCCCATGTGGCAGAATGTGAAAAGGGAGGCCCCCACAGACAGGGAGGCTCTGGAAGTCCCACGGTGTCCTGAGGCTGCAGGCCAAGGGGACAGTATGGCGCCCACCTCCCATCCCTTTCCCTCCACACACACCTTAAGAGTCATTTCACTTTGGCAGCTCCTCACAAAGCTGAACAGAGAATTCCCCAGTTATCCACAATCCCACTCACAGGCACTCCCAAGGCTGAAGGCAGGACCCACCGGATCCTCACCTGTTCACAACACCTGAAAGGTGAAAGTGACCGCGTGTCTATCCACAGGCGATGGATAAGCAAAATGTAGTATCCAAATACCAGAGAGCATTTCTCAGCCACGGAAAAGGTGGGAATCCCACCACGCGCCACGAAACAGGTGAGGCCCGAAGGCCTTATGCTCATGAAATAAGCCAGACAGAATAGGACAGATCCTGCCTGACTCCACTCCTGTGAGGTCCCAGAGTCATCAAATTCATAAGAGACAGAAAGCAGAAGGGTGGGTGCCCGGGCATGGAGGGGCAGCAGGGAGTTGGTGTTTAATGGGGGCGGAGTTCTGATTTGGGTCGATGGAAGAGTCTGGAAATCATGGTATGATGCTTGCGCAGCACTGTGAACGTGCTTCACACCACCAAGTGGACACTGGAAATGATTTAAAGGGAGCCCCCAGCTGATCGGTGGGACCTCTCCTGTGCTTCCTGGACCCGAGAGGACCGATCAGGCCCTTCTGAAAGGCAGATTTGCGAGCCGCACTTCCAGCCCGTCTGATGAAGGCTGTGGCGGCGATGGCCCTCGGTCAGAGAAACCACAGAGAGGGCAGAAGGGAGAACTGACACAGCCACCTGTGGGGGCAGGGACCAGAGAGGGGTAGGGGACGCCAGACCCAGAAGTCCTGCTTCCGGATCCGCTCATGAGGCCAGCCTCCTGCCCGCCCTGGCCGCCTGAATCTCTGTCGGGAAGCACCCTCCGTGTTTAGGGCAGTGTCAGAAATGTCCCGTTGCCTTAATCGAACCTCGCTTGTAAGACAGCAGCCTTCTAACCCTGCGCAACTCCAGTCTTCTGAGTGGTGTCAGGTGAAAGAAACCATATACAAGGGAAGAAAAAGGCAAGATCATCCCTTCGCGTGGTCCCCCGCAGGCAGCTGGGTGAGCTGGAAGTCCTAGTGAGGCTGAGGGACCGACTGGATTCTGCTTCTCCGTACACCAGGTCCAGGGCCTGACAGTTCTTTTCAAGAGGCAGATCTGGAGGGGTGGGAAAAGGTGCCTTCCCCACTGTGTGATGGGGAGAAAGAGGGAATCTTAAACATGGACAACATTACAACACACTCAGATGCACCGAAATGTCGGAAGGTGCTGAACAACTAGGGAAATGACAGGAGCAAAGGATCTAAACCATCTATCTAAACTCTAGAGCTCTAAGCACAGGGGCGCCCCTCCTCCTCAGCCCGCTTCCCACGTACCATGAGGCTGACACCTTCCCAAGCAAAGCAGGGTGTCACTTAGCAGTTACCTTAGTGACTACCTGACCAGCGACCCAAACCCATCAGACGTTTGGCTGCCTTCAGGGCCAGCTGCTCTTTCTGCAAAAGCGCTGCCTTCCTTCTGCCGGCCCCGTCAGATGCTCAGGGCAGGGCAAGGAGCAGCCCAGCTGAGACCCGACAGCCAGGCCCAAGCCAGCCACATGCTCCCCAAGAGCGGATCTCCCAGGCCCCAGCTCTGGCCGGGGGCCCCAGCCTATGCTGCCGCCTGACGCTCCCCTGCGCCCAGGCCTGGCCACATCCCCTCTCCTGCCCACACGCAGCTGGCCAGAGAGGCCCTCTCTCCGTGTGCCCCCTGGACTCCCAGCCTCTCAGACACCTTAACCCCCCCCACCCACCACGACTCCTCATCAGGCAACAGGAGCCTTCATCCCTGAGGAGGACCTATGCTGGAACTTAGGGTTTGTCCTTACAGGGGTAAAACGGACCCCGCCCCAGAGGCCCCCATCCTGAGAGCACCCCTATGTGGAAAGCATGCGACCCCTGAAGCCCCCACCCAGGGAGCGGGCCTGCCCATGCCTCCTGTAGCCTCTGAGCCCCTGCGGAGCGCCGCCCATTCACTTGCTCATCCTGCTGGCCTGGCTCCCAGGTTGGGAGGCCGAGTCTAACAGAGGAGGCAAACTCTACCCCTGCCGCTACCAGAAGCTGGGGCCTGGGGCTGCCGGCCGCCCAGGGACCACCCAGGCCTGTCACAGGCTGCGCACCCTGCACGCCTCTCCCGTCACTGCAGGGCCGCTACCCAGGCGCCTGCTGGGGCCTTCCCTGCCCTCTCTCACCTTCCTTCCGTCTTTATGAGAACTAATGGTCCCGAGAGGCTCACCTCCACCTTCCACAACCTTCTGACCAGCGCATTCCTAGGGGGTCTTGCCCCTCATGGTAGCCCTGCCCATCTCCAGAGCCCCCATTCCTCAGTCCTGGCTCCCTGCACCCCACACTCCTGCTAGGACTGAGCCCCACTGGCCACATGGGCCAGGCTGTTCCCATGGCACCCTCTGTCCCCACTCCTCTTCCCATTCAATTTGCTTTGCGGGGCTAAGTTTCAAAGGGAATGAAAACAAAGGCACAGCCCACAGCCAGAGCCACCGCCCTGTGTTCCCTCTTCAGCATGTGTGCCCGCGTGGTGTGTTTGTGGGCATGTGTGGACGCGCATGGCTAGTGTCTGTGCGGTGTGTTCACACACGTGTGTGCATGTGTGTTTGGTGAGTACATGTGTGCTTGGGGGGTGTGCACATGTGCCAGGGGTGTGCGTTCACATGCACGTATCATGCATGTGCATGTGGTGTGTGCGCGCCTATGCCTGTGTGTGCACATGGGTGTGTGGGGTGGGAGCTGTCCCCTGCACTCTGTCCTTCAGCCTTCCTGACTCTTCCAGGACACCCTAGGCTCTCACTCTCCAGGAAGGACAGCACTGAGATCCTACAGAATACCCCGGGGAGGGAACATGGGGAATCCCACCACCCCTGGGGAGATGCAGCTGTCACCTGGGAGGGCAGTGCTGCCTTTCTCCCCTGCCCGCCCAGCACCTGCCTCCACGTCCCCGCCTGGCCAGCGGCCTTTCTATGCCTGCGCTGGTTCCTCCCTTACCTGAGTGACATGAGGGCGAGTCGCCAGCTCTATCTGGGACAGGCCTGCCCCCCAGCCCCTGACCCCTCCCCTCCCAGCCCCCTGCCCCGGCAAGCTCAGAGCACAGACATGAGCCAGGTGGGGAGTCTCACTCCACACTGCTCGCCACAGAACTCCCGGAAGGAAAGAGGCCTCGGATGCCCCCAGCTCTTCACGAGTCCCAGGCCACTAGCACCGATTCTCATGGGAACCTTGGGAGACTAGAAGAGCTGTTATCACCACCAGCATCTGACAAGGACAGACACAGAGGGCCAGGAAATGTGAAGAGTGGTGGAGTGAGCCTGCCCAAAACACGCCCCTTCAGCAGAAGGATGACGCTGAGTTAAAGGCACGTGCAAAACAGATGCGAGCGGTGCACCCTGACCTTCCTCTTTCCTGAAAGCAGGAGATAAAGACCCAGAAACATTCTTCTCACCAGAGATGGAGCTGGGGGCAAGGAAAGGTGAGATGGGTCCGGGCTGCTGCACCCCTTCCCCATGATGAGCTGCCTTCCCAAGCCCCTCAGCTCGCTGCATTTGCCGATTTGCTTCTCTTTGTCCACCTGTCCCAATGTCCCAACGTCCTCAAGGTCTTGTCCCAATGTCCTCAGGTGGGACCTGAGTTAGAAAAGTGGGGTTTACATGCCCCACCCAGCATCTCAGGGACCCGGGTGACCCAGGCTCACGAGGGGCCAGAGGTCCCTCCCTCCACAAGAAAGCGAACCCTTCCCTGTTCCCTGGTCTTGGAGCCCCAGGGTCGCCCTTGTCCCCAGAACCCCACACGGAGCCCCTGACCTGGCTCTCCCGTGGGGCTGAGCACAGTGATGCCTGTCCCGGGCTGCCCCCGACTCCAGCCCCATTGCTCGGAGCCTGCCCCTTACTTCTGCTGCAGCTTCGCTGAGCATCGGATGCTGGCAGCTTCGCACCCCAACCACTCACCTCGGGGGTCGGACCTGCCCTGGAGCAGGGCAGAGGCTGGCCACTGCCCAGTGTGGGAGATCACACCCAACAGGTCCTCCAGCCAGGCACACTGTTAGTCCCTTCACAGCGACAGCAGCAGGGACAGTCACGGTCGAGGCAGCTAAAGGCTGCCTGCCAGCACTGATCACGGGTCTTCCATTGATTCACCAAATCCTCACCACAAGCCCACGGACGGGGCAGCTTCACACCGTAATCCCTAATAATTCAAAATCTCGGGACCATGTGTTTTGGGAGTTTTTGGCTTTCCGAGACTCCTGTATCGGAAAGATACTGCACTCCTGCATCTGCAGTAGAGGCGTGGGGACCCCCAGACGCTGGGCTGACTGAAGCACACAGTCACACGTCTCTTCAGGCCAGATTCTGCCACCAAGAGTTTTCGTGCCAAGCTTGAGAAAAAAACTTCTCATTTTCTGAAACTCTTTGGATTTAGGAATTAAGGAGGGGTGTAATCCTCCCTGCACATGTGAGGAAACTGAGGCACACAGAGGCCAGGTGGCTTGCCCAGGGGAGGCAACGGGGCCGGGGCAGCAACCCATGTCCCAGTGGGCCACACCACTACAGGGCCATGTGCCTCGTCTACCCTGGATGTCGGCTTATAGCATGATGGGGCCCACTTCCCATCCCCAGGCCATGAGGACGAACCTGGGAGGCTGCAGGTGTTCAGCCTGACCACACAGAGACAAACCAGGAAAACAGTCGACACCTGCTCCAGGCAGGGTGTGCCCCAGCCCCAGCCCCACCCAGTGTGCAGGTCCAGAAGCTGAGTGTGATGGGCTGTGTCCTGCCCGCCCCATAGTCGCATGTTGTAGCCCCACCCCGAAGCCATCCCTATGAAGGTGGCCTTTTTCAAAGAGGGTCTTTAAAGAGGCAGCTGGGTTAAAATGAGTTCATGGGGGGCCCTAATCCAGTATGACTGGTGTCCTAAGAAGAGATAGGACACACACACATGTGAGGACAGGGAGAAGGCAGCATCTGCAAGCCACGGCGAGGCCTCCCCAGAAACCAGCCCTGCAGACCCTGTATCTTCGACTCCCAGCCCCAGGACCTCGAGGCCTCTGTGGTACAGGCCAGGCCGCCACCTGCAGTGCTTCGTTATTACCGGGGACAGGGCGGCGTGCAGGGGGCGACTGGGCTCCCCTGGCAGCTAGGTGGGTACCAGGACAGTCTCACCTCCAGACATATGACAGAGCCCTGGTGCTCCCGGAACACCCGCAGCTGCTCCCCACTCAGGATGTCCCAGGCGCGGATGGTGGCATCAGTGCTGCCCGTGAAGGCCGTGTGGCCGGGTGTGTCTAGCACCAGGCATAGCACCGCGCCCGTGTGGCCCCGCAGTGTCTGGTGGCAGCAGCCGCTGGCCACCTGCCACACCTTGGCTGTGCCGTCTGTGCTGCCGGTCACCAGGAGCCCCCCGGCCACAGCCTCTTCCATGCAGGGAGCGCCGGGGAGGTCCCACGGGGCAGAGTAGGCTACAGTCAGCACACAGTTGCGGTGGCCCCGGAACTCCCGGCACATCTGCCCCTCGTCCACACTCCAGACCCGAGCAGTCCGGTCATAGGAGCTGCTGAAGAGCTGGTTGTTGGCAACCAGGATCCTGGGGGCAAGAGGGAAGGGGTCAGGGTCAAAAGGCACAGGTTCCAGAATCCACACAGCCTCCCAATGGGCCATGCTCCACACTGCGGCTAAAACAACCTCTCCCTGTGTCTGCCCAGCTTGCCACATTCACCTTCCAAGGTCCAGCTGAAATCGCTCCCACCTCCAGGAAGCCACCCGGAATCCCCTCACGCCCACCCCTCTCTGCCTGCCCCTGGGCCTGTAACTGCAGCAGAAACCAAGCGTAGGTCCCTCACTGGGGGTCCCTCCAACATCCCACAGCAGCTCTCCAGGAGCAGCGGGAAGAGGGAGGAAGGGGGGAGGAGGGGGAGGAGATAGGGGAGGAGATGGGGGAGGGCAGCCCTCCCAGCTTGCCCAGAGTTGAAAGGATTCTGGGGATGCAGGGTTTTCAGCGTAAGACTGAGAAAGTCCAGGGCAGAGTGGGACGTGCTGGTCACCCGGGGAACAGGGCCGACTCAAGTGGCTGGGCTGGGGCCTTCAGATGAGGGCCCTGAGAGGCTGGAGAACACGGAACTCCCATAGTGTGCCCAGGGGTGCTTGTGGAAGGCACGGCCAGGGATCGCACTGCAGCCAGCGGGGACTCTGCTGTCAACCGTCACGGCAATCCCCCTGCAGGCTGAGGTCACAGCCGCAACAGGGGTCCAGCCACATGGCTGGAACTGGGGGTGGTGTAGTCCAAAGAGTACGTCCATTCAGTGGAACTGACTGGCCATGGGAGACCTAGGCCCCTGCGCAGTATTCATTTTGTTGAAAGCCAAGAACTTCTCCCCAGAAAAACACACATTTGTCTTTAGTATAGAGCTTTGCACAGAACCTCACAGGGTTTGTGTGCACACCCTTGGTAAGAAGCCCTCATCCCAGGAGAGGAGGCCACCGAGGGATGGGAGTGTATCTGCCCTATAACAAGGTGCCTCCCTGCCAGGGTGGGACCCTTCTGAACCAGGACCACGGAGGGCCCCACTGCTCCTCCCACCCTCCCAAGAAGGGCTTGCCAGCCAGCCTGGTGTGGACAGGAGACCCACTCGGGGGACACGCCTGCTGCCTCCCGCCTCCGCAGGGTCCCAGAGGCATTCCTCACTTCCCGCAAGCACTCAACAACACAGACTGCACTCAGACACCAACTGTCCCTTCCCGCCTGCTTCCTCCCTGAGACGCAGATAGGATGATTTTCACAAAACGTGTATTTCTGAAGGCAGTGATGCGTTGCTGCTGCGGCGTAGTGCAGAAGGAAGGGGGTGGTAGGAGGCCTTGGGGAATGGGGCGGGGGTGGCTGAGTCCATTGGTGACCCCGAAACTCACAGGCCTGACTTGGCTCTGGAAACACGAGAGGAAGTGAGTTCCTCGGGGACCTCGCTGATTTATGAGGACAGTTACTTAATCATGCAAATATCTACACAGAGCTATGGGTTTAGAACCATGACCAATCCAGAATACTGTAAGTTTGTATATGTTGTGTGCACATGTGTGCATGTGTGCATGTGTATATGTGTGTTGTGTATGTGTGCAATGCATACATGCATGTACTTTGTGTGCATATGTGTATGTGTACTTGTTTAAGTTGTGTGTCTGTGCCGTATGTATATGCATGTATGTGTTGTGTGTACATGTATGTATGTGTATGTTATACCTGTGTGTGCATGCTGTGTGTGTAGGTATGTGTAAGGTGTGTGCATGTATGCTGTGTGCATGCGTATATGTATGTGTTGTGTGTGCATGTATGCATGTGTATGCTGTGCATGTGTGCATGGTGTGTGTGCAGGTATGTGTAAGCTGTGTGTGTGTGCATATGTGTGTGTGTGTTATGTGTGTATGTGTAAATTGTGTGCATGGATGTATAGTCTGTTGTGTGTGTGTGTGCACGTGTGTATGTGTAAGTTGTGTGCATGGATGTATAGTCTGTTGTGTGTGTGTGCACGTGTGTATGTGTAAGTTGTGTGCATGGGTGTATAGTCTGTTGTGTGTGCATGTGTGTATGTGTAAGTTGTGTGCATGGGTGTATAGTCTGTTGTTTGTGTGTGCACATGTGTATGTGTAAGTTGTGTGCATGGGTGTATAGTCTGTTGTGTGTGTGTGCACATGTGTATGTGTAAGTTGTGTGCATGGGTGTATAGTCTGTTGTGTGTGTACACGTGTGTATGTGTAAGTTGTATGCATGGATGTATAGTCTGTTGTGTGTGTACACGTGTGTATGTGTAAGTTGTGTGCATGGATGTATAGTCTGTTGTGTGTGCACGTGTGTATGTGTAAGTTGTGTGCATGGAGGTACAGTCTGTTGGGTATGCGCATGTGTGTACGTGTAAGTCGTGTGTGCACATAAGAGGGAAGACCTGGCCGAGCATGATCTCTACCTGTAATGGTCCAGTTTTGCTCTGGAGAAGCAGCTGACAGTTGTGTTTGGCAGCCGAGGGCCCGCTGGTCGCTGGGGCCGGCCTTCTCCCCACTGAGCCCACCGCAGCCTCTTCCTGACCCACAGGAGGACGCTCCCCAGCCCCACTCTCTTCTTCCGCAGCAAACTTCTTTCTCAGGGAAGTCAGAGTGCTGGGAAGAGGCAGTGGAGCCGGGAGCCCTGAGTTCTCACCCTATTACCTTCTTTACCACCTGTGGGCTGCCTGGGCCGGTCTCAGGGCCTCACTTGCTTCAGCCAAGGAAGGCCGGGCGGGCCGGGCACCCTACCTGGTGCCTGCATACCTGCCCCTTCACTCTGATATGTCCCCACATCCCTTCAGCCTCCGCTTCAGGGTGTCACCCAGCTCCCCGCCAGCTACCGACTACCGCTTGTGGCTGCAGCCACCTGGGACTCCAGCAAGCTGGACTGATGGGTCTCAGTGCCCTTCTCGTCCCCCACCCCATGCACTGGTTCACTGACTGGAGGTTCCAGTCAGGGCTCACACAGCAGTGTCCCTCTGACGGGGTTAATCCTGTCTGTTCTGCGCCCCCAGCCCCACCTTCAGGACGCCCCCCCAGTGCCAGCCTGCACGGGTCCTGTCCTTACTTGGGTCAACCTCCAGGCAGTGCCCCTCCTCCAGTGTGGCTGCCAGACCTGGGGGGCACCAGGAGGCTTCCCTCAGGAGTCCCAGGCGACCACGACAAGTGACTCCAACAGTGTCCAACTGATCTGATCAGCAGAGGAATTTCCATTGCTCAGCTCAGACCCAAATTCAATGAGAAAGGAACCACTCCAGCCTTCTTGAGGAGAGGGTGGGATATTTTCCATTGCCACAAAAAAGGAGAGGTTTAAAAATATCCTCAACTCCATCTTCAGAAGAATCCCCACGCTCCTCCTCCTTAGAACCTTTGGTCCACCATCAGGTCTCAATTAAATCATTTCCTATGGGTTTTGTCCCCATCCTTACAAGCCGTAGGCTCTGGCGCCTTTCCCTGCACCCAGGGGGTAGCAGCTGTACCCCCAAGGGGGAAGCGTCAGGCTTGGTTCAGTGAATGAGCGCTGCACCCCACCCCACACGCAGCCTCGGGCACTGAGCTCACTGCCTGTCCTTGGTCCACCTCTCAGCTGTCCATTTTTTGACTTTCCCAGAGAGCTGAGGGCCCTCCCAGGCAGGGGCCCATATCTCTGACCCCTCGGCCCCACTGGGGGCCTATGGTGAGACTCAGCCCAAGACCCCAGCCAGGCTGACCTGTTCACGATGGACGTGTGTCCGCGGTACACCTGCAGGCACTGGCCGGTCAGCACGTCCCACCTCCTGATGGTGTGGTCGGCGCTGCAGGTGAAGGCAGCCTCATCCTCCAGGTGGCAGAAGGTCACGTAGCTTTCGTGTCCTGCAGACGAGGGACGCGGGAGATGTGAGCGTACTGGGGATGCCAGCTCCTGCTTTTCTTCTGGGAACAATGTTTGAAAAGGGAAGAAAGCAGGGTGTAGGGAGTGCTTGAGACAAGCCCGGAGTCAATTAGCTTTTTTTTTTTGGAGATGAAGTCTCGCTCTGTCACAAGGCTGGAGTGCAATGGCACGATCCGGGTTCACTGCAACCTCCGCCTCCCAGGTTCAAGGAAATCTCCTGCCTCAGCCTCCTGAGTAGCTGGGATTACTGGTGCCCGCCACCATGCCCAGCTAATTCTTTATATTTTTAGTAGAGATGGGTTTTGCCATGTTGGCCAGGCTGGTCTCAAATTCCTGACCTTAAGTGATCTGCAAGCCTGGGCCTCCCAAAGTGCTGGGACTACAGGCGTGAGCCACCGTGCCTGGCCCCTAAAGAATGACTTTAATCTGAGTGATTCTCAGGAAGCTCGGGAAAGACGGCCCCAAGACAGTAGGTCCTAATCCCTGGAACCCGTCAATGTGACCTTACTTGGAGAAGGGTCTTTACAGCTGTGATGAGGTTAAGGACCCTGATTGGGGAGATTATCCTGGATTATTCAGGTGGGCCCTAAATACAGCCATAAGTGTCCTTACAAGAGACAGTCCGGGGAGATGTGACACACTCGGAAGAGGAAGTCGTGAAAGTGGAGGCAGAGATGGATGTGGCCACAAGCCAAGGAATGCCAGCAGCCACTGGGGCTGGAAGAGGCCAGGAACTGACCATTCCCTGCAGGTTTCAGAGGGAGTGTGACCCTGCTGACACCCTGCTTTCAGCCCAGGGACACTATTTCAGACCTCTGGGCTCCAGCACTGTGAAGAGTAAACTTCACCTGTTTCCAGGCACCAAGCATGCTCCTTTGTCACAGCACTCCCAGGACACGAACACAAACACAGTGATGATGAAGCACAGCCCTGCCCTCCAAGGGAGCTCCAGGCCCAGAAGGGAAGACAGCCAAGGAAAGCATGTGGTCAGCAGAGCTCGGCACTCACACAGGCAGCGGCTGGCCGAGGCTCCGGAGAGAAGACTGAGCACCGGGGACCGGGAAGAGAGTGACCCGGTGCCCGTAAGTACAACAGCAGCTGGGAGAGCAGGTGTGCAGGGACTGACTCTGTGGGGCGCCTCCAGGCCAGAGTCTGGGTGCTTGGCAGAGATGGCTGATGAGGCCAGGATGTGGCCAGAGTGGAGGGCCATGCAGGGTGTGTGGGCTCTCAGCAGCTGAGCCACCCCCGGGGCTAGCTGGGACTCTGTCTCACGGGTGCAGTTAGACAGCTTGACTAGCTTGACCCGCACTCTGGCTGCCAGGTTAATGTTTGTGCCTTGGGCATTGCTTAGCAACCCTGGGGGCCCTCAGGGTCTCCGATCGTAGCAGGGCCTGCCCTTCGGGTAAAGATGGTGTGTATGCATCATCCCCCAGTATATACAGCTGTCCCTCCCAATCGCATGGGGGATTAGTTCCAGGATCCCCTGCAGATACAAACTCCACAGCGCTCACGTCTCTCTGGGGTAGTATTTGCCCGTAACCCATGCAATTCTCCCGCACGCTTTAGTTCATCTCTGGGTGACTCAGAATGCCCGCCGCGACGCCTACATATCACCTCACTTGCGTGGATTCACTGGAGTACTCAGTGAGCAGCAAAGCCAAATTTTGCTTTTTGGAACCTTGTGGGATGTTTTTTCCCTGGGTTTTTTTGATCTGGGGTGGGCTGAACCCACAGGTGCAGAACGTGCTGGATGGGAAGGCTCAATGGATGTGAGGAACTCGGAGGCCAGGAAGGCGAATCAAAAGATTGTTAGAAGTAAGAGCCATTTTACAGATGAGAAAACAGAGGAATTCAAACAGCCATGCATTTAGGGGAACGTATTTATTACATTAAGAATTCTGATAGAATTTTAAAACTTGGTTTAGACAGCTGGTATTAGGTAGACAGGGATTTAGAATTTCTTGGGCAGTTTCAAGTCAATTCACATCCACCCCTTCCCCCGACCCCAAGTTTAAGTTCAGTTACTCTTGGAAGAACTCAACTTCCTGAGTTCTAAGAAACATAATTTAAAAAAAAAAAAGGTTTCCAGTCTTCCTGGAGGGTATATACCAGGCCACTGAGAAGACAATGTACAGATGAAGTAAACATTTGAAGAAACTGCAGATTCTGTTTCCCTTAAAACACATGTTGGCTTACACATTGAGGGCAACATGTTTGTCAAAACACAGGCCAGATTTTTGCCAACCCCAGAGAGTTTATAAAATATCTGAAGATTGTCAATAAACTTTCCCTGAGAACAGATCCGTCCCACCCTCCCTGCTGCCACCAGGAGGGCTCAGCAGAGAGATCCAGGCTGGGGACAGCCGGATGGAAAGGCAGTCAAGGTGTGCTACGGGCATTCAGGTGCCCGGCACCTGCCTAAGGATCGTGTGGGGCCGGTGCCAAGCCCAGCTGCTCACGCCCCATCTCAACCACAGGAGGGTAAAGCACAGAAGGGAGTCGCATGTTAAGCCAAGAAAAGCACTTAAAAGCCAATGGTGGCTGGTGAGCTGTGGCACCTCTACCTGGTGGAACTAAAGCCATGAAGCCAGGGACACTGAAGACCTGAAGCGTGGGACCACTTGATGATGTGTGTAAGGAACAGGATGGGCACACAGATGACGGCCAATGGGTACAGATGCAAATGCATACAAAGATTGAGGAAAACAGGCAATGACGAAAGGAAGGTAAAAAGTCACCTCCATTTCTCTACCAGATAGGCTGACCTGACGCCCTCTGCCCTCTGGCCTGTGGCAGAGCCTGGCACTGCGCCCGCAGAGGCCCACAGCGGTCAAGGCTCTGCTGTGGGCAGGCCCCTTCCCCTGGGTTTCCAAGCACTCACCCACATCTGAACACATACCCGAGTGAGTCACCAGTTAGAGCCCTGCCAACAGAGCATGTCCCCAGCCCCATCCCCATGTTCCCAGAACACTAGACAGGCCACCACTGACCCAGGCCTGTGGGGCCACCCCAGCGGGGGGAAAGAGGAATCAGGCCTGCCACCCCCAGAGCCAAGGCCCCCACCCCAACCCCAGGATCCCAGAAGAGGTAGGGTGTGGGGGAGGGAGGGCTCATCACACCTCCAGGAGCTGCAGGGTGCTTATTCTTTTGTGCAGAATAAGCAAAAAAGCCAAACTAAAAATAAATATTTCTGAAGGGATGAAGAATGCAGATAAGATGCAGTTATTATGTTCAAAGAACATGCTGAGGCTGACGGGTTTCTGCCAAGATAGCGCCTGCACGCCCCAAGGACGCGCTGGAAGTTTCAAGTCCAACTGCTCCCTCCCCCCGCACCCCATGCAGGGAAAGCAGCTCAGAGCTTCGGACCTGTGGGTGGCAGGTCTTGCTGGTGGCGGGTCTCTGTGGGCTGCAGCGGGCCTAGTGCCCCAGACTCACATGGAAGCTGTGCCTCCCTTCTGTGTCCCAGCTCTAGACAATGGACTGGACAGCCACCCTGGAGGCCACACGGGGCACAGATGTCATGCCTGACTGGCTTCCTCCAGCCCTTCCCCCAGTGGGGGAAGCCCCACTGAGCCTGCTGTCCAGGGCTGAGCCTTTCTCTGCCCCCCCGTCCCTCTCTTTTCCACACTGGCTGGCTGTGGCCATCCAACCTGGAAGGAAGCCCTCTCAGCTGTTTCTAGGATGCAGTGACTGTGCCCCCCACTCAGGCCCAGAATAGGTGACAGCCTTGCTGGTGCGAGCCACGGCTACTGTGGTTCCCTTATGCTGCACCTGCGTTTTGCAGAGTGTCCCTTCATGAAACTCTCCTGGTAGAACCCAGTTTCAAGGGTGCCAGGACCCTGAGGCAGGTGACATCTAGGCCCAGAAGCACCAACAGTGTGGCTGAAATGACACTGGTGTGGCCAAGGGAGACCTGTAGCATATCCGCAACCCCCCACTTTGAGCCAAGACCTATGCAGCTTGGCTTTCTGGACTTCTCCTGTGGGAGCAGTCACGTGGCCCCAAGCTGTGGGGGTGCAGCACGCCTCCTTCAGCCCATCTTCTTGGTCACTGCTCTCCCACCAGCCTTCCCTAGGACCCTCCCGTACCACAGGCTCCCAGCAAATGGGAATGTGCAGTTGAACCCAGGAACTTAAAACAATCCCCACCCCCTCATGTCAGAAGACGAGGAAGCATGTGGGACAGCCACAGCGGGCAGCCACCTTCAGGCTGAGTCCCTTACTCAGCGGGAACAGGATAGGGTAGACATCACCGTTTTGGAAAATGTCACTCATCTCATTGAGCCAATAAAGGGCCCCCAAATAAGGATACACCCAATGGATAAACCTGAAAAAGAGGGGGTCGGGGATAAGCACGTGGCAAGTAATTTTTCTCTTTGCAGAGTAATTGCAAGGAAGCCTTTCTCACTGCGAGGTCACCAACTGCATTGGAAAGCTGACTCCCTGTATACCAAGTGAGCGCACCCACAGGGACCGGCCCCCACACACAGTTCTGCACCCCACTCTCCCCGGGGCCTCCAGGAGCTGCACCTGGCCCACCAACCCCGCACACCTCAGGGAACTGCCCTCTCTCTTCCTCTCCGTCTTACTCCTCAGCCCAAGCTTTCCTAAGCTCTTCGAGACACCCAGGAAAGCCTCTGGTCCCAGATCGCCCCTGCTGCCAGGAACAGAGCCAGACGTCTGCAGAGGAAGAATCTCTGTAGGAGCCACCAACCCCAGCCACTCTGCCTGAGAAGTCCAGGAGTGGCCAGTCACAGGCTCCTGTGGGCCCGGAGCTGCGCAAGGGTCAGGATAGAACCGGAGTGGAAAGAGATCTAGATTTAGAGTCAGGATGCTTCAGGGAGGGGGCCACTGTGGGCCAGCCGTGTGGTCTGGACACAACTTCCCCTACAGCGGCGTCTGGGGTAGGAGGAGCGCCATGTGCAGTCTTCAGAAGCTCTCTCTGCCACGGACCAGCTGTGGCACCCTGGACAGGTCCTGCACCCGCACGGCACCGCGGGGGATGCTGGCAACAGCACCCACCCCACAGTTGATGGAATCCGGAGAAGAGCATGGATGCTCTGCATGCTGCTAACGTATCTGCCCTCCTGACTCTCCTCTGTGAACTGGTGTCAATCCACCCGTCTCAGAGTCGTGCGGATTCATTACACAATAAAGAAGTATGTCGGTGGGTATTTATAAAATACAGGGCACTAAACAAATGTTAAGACATTTTAATAATATTTCACTGATGTAAAAAAAAAATCCTACAGGAGGAAGAAACTGTCATGACCTTGCTTTCCTTGGAGGAGCCACACAAAAGGACTGTCCCACACTCAGGATGACTCTTCTGCAAGTTAAGTGTATCAGTAGAATCTCAGGATAAAGAAAGATGACCTCTGTCCTCCTGTCCTTGAAAATTCTTGAAAAATGCCAAACCCCAGCAAAAACAATCCTAGCAAAAGCGGGCTGCAGTTCTTTCATTCCACAGAATCCTGCTTAAGCAGGGATGGCCTTGGCCTCAATAAGGGCAGGAGGTCGGGCACCCTCCCTGGGAAGTGTCAGTGCCTCAAGGGGACAAGCAGCACACAAAGTGGGTGTGAAGGAAGGAGGTGCAGGTGCCAGAGAACTAGGCAGGAGGGTGGGCCCTGGAGGCCTGGTGAGGCTCCAGAGCTGCCATGGGCGCAATGTCAGGTGTCCACTAGGCCACAGACAGCCTGGCAAAGCCTGGGCCTCACTGGGAAGAAAACCCACCTAACGCACTGAGCTCATACAACAGGTCCCCAGCCCAGGGGAGCCCAGGGGAGCCCAGGGCCAGCTATGCGGCAGACCCACCCAAAAGCTTGTTAGAAACACCAATTCTAGGCTGGGTGCAGTGTCTCACACCTGTCACCGCAACACTTTAGGAGGCCCGAGGCGAGTGGATCACCTGAGGTAAGGAGTTTGAGACTAGCCTGGCCAACATGATAAAACCCCATGTCTAATAAAAATACAAAAAAAAAAAAAAATTGCCGGGAGTGGTGGCACATACCTGTAGTCCCAGCTACTCGGGAGGCTGAGACAGGAGAATCACTTGAACCCGGGAGGCAGAGGTTGCAGTGAGCCGAGATTGTGCCACTGCACTCTAGCCTGGGCAACAAGAGCAAAACTCCATCTCAAAAAACAAAGCCACAGAAATGCCAATTCGAGAGCTCTATTTGCAGAGAACTGCATTGCTGGAGCCCAGGCCTGGGATCTGCATTTCTGAAACACCACGCACCCCTCTGCCCCCAATACCGTCTTATGCTTGGGAGCAGTACCAAACGGACTCAGCACTTCTAAAGACTTCACATTTCCACTCCCGGTTGAGTGCCTATTAGTGTGTGTGGCTGTTTGAGGGGGATGTGTGTTAGTTTGGCACCTCTCCATTATCCACACCAACTCCCAAGTAACCGGTAACCTAAAAGTCATCCCTGTTGGGTTTGAAATATCTACCCTAACTGTTCTTTCTTTTTCTTTTTTTTTTTTTTTTTTTTCCAGACGAAGTCTTGCTCTGTTGCCCAGGCTGGAGTGCAGTGGCACTGTCTTGCCTCACTGCAACCTTCCCCTCCTGGGTTCAAGTGATTCTCCTGCCTCAGCCTCCCGAGTAGCTGGGATTACAGGCGCCTGGAACCATGCCTGGCTAATTTTTTGTATTTTTATTAGACACAGGGTTCCATCATGTTGGCCAGGCTGGTCTCGAACTCCTGACCTCAGGTGATCCACCTGCCTCAGCCTCCCAAAGTGCTGGGATTACAGGTGTGAGCCACTGCACCTGGTCAACTGTTCTTATTTAAAACCAGCAGTATCAGGATTAGCCAATATTGGAGCCAATATCCTACCTAAGTGGGAAGGCCTGGGCGAGGCCACTGAGGGTTCACTGACAATGGTGGAAAAGCTGGTGGTCATAAAGAACTGTTCCCAGTACAGAAAGCCTCGAGGCTCATCCAGGGGACTTTGTGTGCTACCCAGGCAGTAAGAGGGCCAGAGCTGAAAGCGACCTCACCGTGCATGGGACAAGCCCAGGGGAAGGTGCAGCCGTGTGGCACACTGACCTGCTGAGTGGGTACAGGACACGAACAGAAACCAGCAGACCTGCAGGCGGGGTTTACAGCAGTGAGAGGGCTCAGACTGCAATCTATCCCTCACTGGCTGTGCGACCTGAGCGAGTTTCTTAACCCCCAGCCTCAGTTTCCATCTGTCTGTGGGGTAGATAACGTAGAGTGACGCACACTTCTAGCACTGCTGGCCCTTAACAAGCCCCTATTACTGTGATAGTCGTCAACAGGAAATGCCGACAGATCACAACTGGCCGCAAAGAGGCTGCCTGGCACCTGGAAACAAGGACAGTTTGCTCAGAAGGGGCAGAGAGGCAACTTTTGGTTTGTGAACTTTGTTGACAAGCGAGATTTCCTGCGCCGGCTGACAGATGACCTTTGCCTTTGCAGCTGGCGCCCCTCGGCCCACCCACCCGACCCCGGCCGCACCCTGCTCTGCACCCGCTCCCGCACCCCACCCCGACCTCACCCTGCCCTGTTGTGCCCAGACAAGCGCTCTCCCGTGAGTGTGCCGGGATCGGCGGGGCTTGAACTTCTGGAAAGGGGTCTGCGGGCTCAGGAGCTGGGGTTGGCGGCCTGGGGCCGGTGAGCGACGGCGAAAAGGGCAGGGAGGGGGTGGGAGGGTGTACCTTGCAGTAGCGCGCAGCACTGGCCGTCCGCGGTGCTCCAGAGCCGGGCCGTGCCGTCCTCGCTGCCGGTCAGCAGGCGCTGCCCGTCGGGGCTCAGGCTCAGCCAGTTGATGCCCCCGCGGTGGTCGGCGCAGACCCTCAGGGCCGACCCGCCGCCCCCCATCCCGCTGGCCAGGCTGGGGGCGAAAAGTAGCTGCGCCTCGCTAGAGAGGGGTGCCCTGGGGTCCGCGCCGCGGCTCCGTATGGCGGCGGCCCGCGGCCATCGCGGGGAGCAGGGACGCCCGACTCCTGCGGAGGCTCGCGGCGAGGGAGGGTGAAGGACTCTAGCTCCTCGCCGGCCCCAACCCCTGGGACCGCGAACCCGGCAGGGGACTGCGTTGCGGCGGGCGGCCCACTCGGGACCCCCGCCCTGGGTGGAGCCGTCCTGGGCGCGCGGCCGCAGAGCACCCCCTTCCCGGTACCGCTCGGAGGACGCACACCCACCGGGCAAGCCGGGCAGCGGCGTCTCGGGGCGCACGAGCCACCCCCAGCCTCCTCTGGCGCTCGGAGAGCGGGGGTGGGGAGAGGGACAAGGGAAGCCTTGCGCCCCGCGCCCTACACGGCAGAGCGCGGAACAATACGGTCCAGCCTGGCTCCTCCTCAGAGACCACCCCTCACCCGATCCCCTCCCACTTCTTGAGCTGCGCCCCAGCCCCCACCCCGCGAGCCCGCAGCCTCCCCCCGCCGTCGCTACGCGGGTCCCGGGGGCGGCTCCACGTGCAACTCTCCTGGCTGCCCGAGCTGCGCCTCTGGGCTCTGCCTGCCACCTCTGCCGCCGCCCGGATCCCCCGAGCCCAAGGCCGGGATGAGGGAGGGGAGGAGGAGGCGGACAAAGGGTCCGGGTGGGGAGACTCGCGCGCCGGGGACTCTTGGGGCGCAGCTCCACCGACCCCTCGGCTGTTCGCCTCCACCGGGCAAGCTAGGTCCTCCCATGCTCCGATCCCTAAGGACCCTGCCCGAGGGGCTCTCGGGGACTTGGGGGCCGTCCCCCTATGGAGGGTGCGACAGGGAAAGCCCCGAGTCCGCCCTCCCTGGGAATCACCCGCACGCCCCGGGTTCTACTTTGTTCCAGCCGGGGTGGGGGTGGGGTGCGAGCCACGGAGGGGTTGGTGGAGCCGCGCGGGAATGTCAGGTTCACCCTCCAGCCACCGCGGGCTCCCCCGGCCTGGCGCGCGCCTCTGGTGGACCCCAAGGTCTGCCCGAGCCCTCCCGGAGCGCCCGGCGGCTGGTTTCCATTAGGGCAGTTCCCGGCGCCGACTTCACTGGGGGCGGGGAAGGTGACCCCCAGCTCGGATCCCTCAGGTCCTAAAGGTAGCAGGATTTCCAGAACTCTCCAGGGATCTCTCCGGAGCCTCGGGAGTAAGGCAAGGAAGGGGCGTCTTTGGCGAGCCAGCCTGCAGAGGGACGACCGGCCCTGCCAGCTCTGCTCCATCTAGACTCCAGAAGAAACAGCCCCCACACCCGTCGTGGGATCTCCCAGGGCCTTGGGCCATTTATTCCCTGAGTGGCCTAACCAGAGAAATCCGTTCTTTTCTCTCAAAACTTGTAAAGCAGCCGGCTCCTCAGCTTAAGGAGCGTGGCCCTTCCTTAGCAGGCGATGGGGAGGGGGGTCAGTGGAGGGGTGTGAGGACTGGATTTGGGGTGGTTGGTGCCTGTCATCCAGCTGGAGAGAGGGAGGCCGAAAGGAGAGACGTTTTCAGGAGGTGGAGGCTTCAGAATTTGGATGCCTGCGAGAGGGAGAGGACCGGGAGCCTCCCTTGTGCTGAGAGGCTGGTGGCTGCTTTTGTCCCCTACAGGCTGAAGACGATTCCTCTCTGGCGCCTGTGAACCTCAGGGCGTCATGGTACATCCTGAAGTGAAGACTGCGTGTGGCCTCCAGGTGAGGACAGGCGGGGTGTGGTGGGGTCTGGTGAGGACTGAGGAGGCTGGGAGGGTTTATCTGGAGAAGTGCCAGAGGAAACCCAAACTTTCTGGGCACAGGGACCAAGGAGAGCCAGGCATCCACTCTTTTGGAAGCTAAGGGGAGGAGGGTTGAAAGCAGTCTGGGAGCTGAGGACAGGTTGTAGGTCGTAGGCCGTAGG
>NW_016107335.1:7564425-7588991 GCF_001604975.1 Cebus imitator | reverse complement strand
CGTAGGTCGTAGGTCGTAGGTCGTAGGTCGTAGGTCGGGCGAGCTTGCCTGGTCTTGGTTCAGAGGAAAGAACTAGGAGAAAAGCTTAACTTTTAAGGGGGTCACACAGGATTCCTGAGCAAGATGGCCCCCATGCCCTCTGGTTCCTCTCTTCTGCCACCAACACAAGCCATCAGCCCCCATGCTCAGCTCCCAGCAGGCAGAGGGCTCAAAAGTGCCAGTGCCATCAGCTTGGGAGCCTGCAGTCCATACACTGCTGACCTCACCTACTTCCTCTTTCCAAGTTGATAGATTCTTTTGTTCTTGGGCCCTCCTCCCACGCCTCCACCTCCCCACCCTTCCTTCTCTGGTTTGGCACAAAGTGGCCCCCTGGTGGGGGTGAGCGAGCCGTCCCTGGGGGCCGTGGTGCAGATGTCCTCAGCCAGCCTGCCTTCCCTTTCTCTTGCAGTCTTGTAGGTTACAGACTCTGGAAAATTGCCCCCAAGTCTAACGAGAGTACAAGAAGCTGGGGAGGCTGGAAAACAGCACCTAATTTCCCTGAAACTGGGGTCTCCCCGCCTGTACCCTGAGTTAGCAAAGCTGTAGAGGCTGGGTCTCCAGCAGAACTTGGGCTCCCTTCGCCTTTCACACCTTTAACTCTTTCGGAGCCTCCAAGAGGGCCTGGAGTTTGATGGTGCCCAGGCCCTCCTGGACCTGATCACTTTATAAATGGAAGGCACTGTGGGAAGGGGACCTGGTGGGGTGCAGGAGGGAATGGTTAAGCTTTAAGAAGCAAGAAAGGGGCTGGGTGGGGTGGCTCATGCCTGTAATCCCAGCACTTTGGAGGCCGAGGAGGGTAGATCACAAGGTCAGGAGTTCAAGACCAGCCTTGCCAGTTTGTTGAACCCTCTTCTCTACTAAAAATACAAAAATTAGCTGGGCATGGTGGTGGGCACCTGGAGTCCCAGCTACTTGGGATGCTGAGACATGAGAACTGCTTGAACGTGGGAGGCAGAGGTTGCAGTGAGCTGAGATTGTGCTACTGCACTCCAGCCTGCGTGACAGAGCAAGACTCCATCTCAAAAAAAAAAAGTAACAAAGGGGCAGTGAATAACAAGTGAAGGGTGAGGGGGGTGTATTTTGTGCTAGGGAGTGCTCATTCCCTGTGCCATACGAACT
This sequence comes from Cebus imitator, assembly GCF_001604975.1. Classification (NCBI taxonomy): domain Eukaryota; kingdom Metazoa; phylum Chordata; class Mammalia; order Primates; family Cebidae; genus Cebus; species Cebus imitator. The sequence goes on along the minus strand of NW_016107335.1, from coordinate 7,587,833 downwards.
GCCACAATTTACCCTGCTGGAAAGAGTGACCCTCTGGGGCCTCTGTAAGAAGCACTGGGAAAGCTGGATATTCTCAAGTTGGTGGGGGGGGTGGTGACAGAGGGAGGCTTCTTTAGGGGTGCCCACAGGGAACGTCATGGCCAGAGCTTTGTCAGAATTGTTCTTTCCCTCTGGCACAACCTGCACTGCTGGTGGTGAGGGTGCCTGTGGTGATCGTCATCTTCATAGTTTGGGTACTTACTGTGTGTCAGGTACTGTGCTAAGTGCTGGTACTTTTCAGCAGGATGGAAGCCTTCCCAGTCCTGCAGCCACCTGCAGACTCTCACAAGCACTGTGTTCCCAGAAGAAAAGCTTCTACCCCAGGCCCAGCGGAGCTGGGAGAAAGCAGGAAGCCCTGAAGGTTTTTCACCCTGGGGGTGAGCTTGCATAATTGAAGATATATTTGAGGAAAATTGTACAGATAGTCCCAACTTAGCACTGTTTCACTTTATGATGGTATGGAAGTGATAGCATTCAGTAGAAATTGTACTTTGAGTGCCAATACAATCACTATTTCTCACCTTCAGTGCAGTATTCAATAAACTACATGAGATAGTCAACACTTTCCTATAAAATACGCTTCGTGTAAGATGATTCTGCCCAAATGTAAGGCTAATGCAAGTACTCTGAGCACATTTAAGGGAAGGCTGGGCTAAGCGATGATATTCCATAAGTTAGGCGCATTTAATGTATTTTAAACATAGGATATTCTCAACTTGCAAGAGTTTATCAGAACATGACATCATTAGTCACTCAAGGACCATCTGTGCTACTAATGACATAGATGCTGGTTGGAGGAAAGCAGGCAATAGCCAGGGGACACAGCAGGGAAGAAGTGACGTTTTTAAAGACAGAGACCAGTTTTAAATATTGCTAAGAAAGACCTTGTAGAGAGAAGCTGGTGATACTGGAGACAGCATGCAACAAAGAGCCCCGAAGAACAAGGAGAGCATAGAGTCTCCTCTTCTGGGAGCAGAAGGAGTGTCGACTTAAATATTAGGGAGGAAAGATGAACCTCGCAGAGAACCTGCAAAACCCAGTCTCAGAAATACCCACCTGCACCTAAAACCTTAGTCACTGAGAGTCTGAAAGAGCAATGATTATGTGAAATCTTGGTAGTGGGAACATGTGGTTTCATTAGATTATTCTTTGTATCTATATTTCTACTATCTTAAAATAAACACTATAAGTTTTAAAACTATACAAAAGAGGCTCTGGCCAGGGGTGGTGGCTCACACCTGTAAAGAGGCAGATGGATCACCTGAGGCCCAGAGTTCAAGACCAGCCTGGCCAGCATGGTAAAACCCCATCTCTACTAAAAATACAAAAAGTTAGCCGGGTGTGCTGGTGGGCACCTGTAATCCTGGGCAACAAGAGTGAAACTCTGTCTCAAAAAAAAAAAAAGATACTCATTGTCATTAGTCATAAAGGAAATACAAATCAAAAGGCACAGTGAGATGCCACTTAACACCCACTAGGATGGGTAATCATAGGATGGGAAAAGTAAGTGTGGGTGAGGATGTGGAAAAATCAACCCTCATACACTGCTGGCTGGAATGTAAGATGGTGCAACTGCTATGTATGACGGTCTGGCAGTCCCTCAAACGATTAAACACAGAGTTATCATGTGAGCCAGCATTTCCATATATATCCAGGAGAAATGGGCATTATTCCTAATAGACACGGGGTAGAAACAGCCCCACGGTTCATCAGCCCACGCGTGGGTGAGCTAAATGTGGCGTACGCATAGAATGGAATATTGTTCAGCCATAACAAAGAATAAGTTGCTGACAAATGGTACAGCAAGCGGGGACCTTGAAAACAGATGAAGTGAAAGAGGTCAGGAACCAAAGGCCACATATTACATGATTCCATTGATATGAGCTATCCAGAACAAGGGAGTCTACAGAGACAGTTGGTTAGTGGTTTCTTGGGGCTTGGGGAAGAGGTCTGGGGAGCGGAGGCGTGATGGGGATAGTATACATGGTCCCTTTTGGGTGATGAAAATGTTCTAAAATGAACTGCGGTTCTGGTTGCATGTCTCTGTGGAGAGACTAAAAACCATTGCATTGTACACTTTACGTGATCACTTGTACAGTATGTGAACTGTAGCTCGATAAAGCTGTTTTTAAAAAGCCATACATAGAGTGAGCTATCACTTCATATCCAGTAGTCTGGGCCATCATTTTTAAAATGGAAAATCACAAGTGCTGGTGAGGATGTGGAGAAACTGGACCGCTCATGCATGTTGGTGGGAATGTAACACGATGCCTCCACTTTGGAAAAGACTGTGGAGGTTCCTCAGTAAGGTTAAACACAGAGTGACCATATGATCTAGGAATTCTACTCCTAGGTGCACACCCCAGAGCGTGGAAAACAGGTGTTCAAACAGAAATCTGGACTTACTGTTTATAGCAGCTCCATCCACAATAGGCAAAAGGTGGAAGCAGCCGAAGTGTCCAGATGAACAGATCAACACAACGCGCTGTGTTCACACAGTGGAATAGTGTTCAGCTCCAAAAGGAAGCACTGATGCATGCTACACATGGGTGAACCTAGAAAACACGCTAAGTGAGAGAAGCCAGATACAAAAGGACCAATGTGTGACTCCACTAATGCGAAATCTCCAGGACAGGCCAGTCCCTACAGAGGAGAGCGGATCGGTGGCTGCCTGGAGCTTGGAGAGGGGAATGGGCAGTGGCTGCTTACTGGGTACTGGGTTTCAGTTTGTGGTGATGAAATGTTCTAGAACCAGACAGCGATGATGGTTGCATAACATTGTCAATGTCCTTTATGCTACTGGATTGCACTGTTTAAAATGGTTATGGGCTGGGCGCAGTGGCTCACACCTGCAATCCCAACACTTTGGGAGGCCAAGGCGGGCAGATCACCTGAGGTCGGGAATTCGAGACCAATCTGACCAACATGGAGAAACCCTGTCCTTACTAAAAATACAAAATTAGCCAGGCATGGTGGTGCATGCTTGTAATCCCAGCTACTCGGGAGGCTGAGGCAAGAGAATCACTGGAACCTGGGAGGTGGAGGTTGCGGTGAGCCGAGATCACACCATTGCCTGGACAACAAGAGCGAAACTGTGTCTCAAAAAATAAAATAAAATTGTTATGATGGTAAATTTTATGTTATGTGTGTATTACCACATACACACATAAAATTTATTTTGTGCCATTAAAAAAAGAAAGAAAGCTCTATGAAGTCCCTATATTATTACTACTGTGATTAATGTTTGGAGAACAACTATCAGAGAATTAAAAGTATTAATGCTTGGAGAATAACATGTGGCCATATACCCTTACAACCCTGTGTATACATGTGTCCAGATCATCCGGAGTCCGGAGAAGGATGGGACCAGCGCTAGGTGTCCAGAGAGCCCTGGTGTCCCCCAGCCAGGCCACGTGCTCAAGGGCACAGATCTCCCCCGCACCTCACACTCCAAGCAGCATTCTCTCCATCTGGCTCCAAGGGGTCAGTGTCTGTTCCAGTCAGGTTCCACATTTAAAAGGAGGCAGCGCTGAGAAACCAGATTGCCTTCTCGTGCTAGGAAGTCTCTGTCCCGGTCCCTGCTGGTCACGCCTCTAGCCCTGGAGTCCGGAGTCAGGCCCAGCTGAGTGAGAAAATTGCTGCTTGGAGCCTGGCCCTGGGCACAGAGGGAGGTCTGGAGTTGCACGCCCATGGAGGTTCTCTGTGGTCCCCCAATGCCTGGGACTGGAATGTCCGGGCCCTTCCTGGGTCTCGGACCAGGGCTATGTTATACGGACAGGGCTGTTCTGGAGAAAAAAGTCCAGCCGGTAAATATTCCATCCCCCCCCAATTTTCACTTTATCTCCCCTACAGCCTCTTCCTGGCAACTTCAGAGAAACGTCAGAGGCTAATGAGACCGAGGGAATGTAGTTTTGAAACAGCTTTCAAAGTTCACTCACTTTGACTTTTGCCTTGGCCAAGAGGGAGTAAAAAGGACCCGTTTACCCTCCTGCCTCCTCTCTGAACAACCTAAAACAAACACAAAATATATGAAGCAATTGTGTTCAAGACACTAGACACCAGGCAGTGAAGGGCGGTAATCCTCACGAGTTGGGAAAAATGAGGCAAGCCAATGACTGGCCCAGTTTCCTGCCTTAAGAGAATTTCCAGACCGCAGAGCAGGAACGGGGATCCCAGACAGAGCCCAGTGGACTTCCTGGGTTGAGGAAACAGCTGAGTGTCTTTAGAGAACTAAGGGACCAGAGTGAGCAGGACAGAGGACCAGAGCCCTGGAGAGCTACTCAGGTTGCCTGTCCACATCAGCTGCTGTGAGTGTGCGCATGGGAGGAAATGACTCCAGGTGGGCTAGGGTCAGAGGCAACTCAGCATCTGCGCAGAGCGGAGAACAGTGCAGCAGAGGCGTGAAGACAGTTACTGTGGATGAGAACACATGGGGCTGAGCACGGTGGCTCATGCCTGTAATCCCAGCACTTTGGGAGGCTGAGGCGGGTGGATCACTTGAGGTCAGGAGTTCAAGACTAGCCTGGCCAACATAGTGAAACCCCATCTCTACTAAAAATACAAAAATTAGCCAGGTGTGGTGGCATGTACCTGTCATCCCAGCTATTCAGGAGGCTGAGGCACAAGAATCGCTTGGACCTGGGAGGCGGAGACTGCAGTGAGCTGAAATGCCACTGTATTCCAGCCTGGGTGACAGAATGAGATTCCATCTCAAAAAAAAAAAAATATGGACACAAACAGGGGAATAACAGACACTGAGGGGCTACTTGAAGGTGGGAGGAGAGAGAGGATCAGGAAAAAATAACTGTTGGGTACTAGATTTAGTACTTGGTTGATGAAATAATCTGTACAACAAGCCCCTATGACGCGAGTTTACCTTTGTAACAAACCCGCAAATGTACCCCTGAACCCAAAATAAAAGTTGAAAATCATTTTTTAAAAGACAGTTATTGTACTGTACTTCATATATTCAAAAGGTTATGTAGAAACACAGAAGATATCAAAAAACTCAAACTTGAACTCTAGAGATGAAAGCATTATCTGGAGTTAAGCAACAGCGCTGGGTGGGGTTAACAGCAGATTAGACAATGCAGAAGAAGACATTAAAAAACTTGAAGACGTAGCAGGAGAAACGATCCAAAATGTGCAACAGAAAGAAAAAGGAACTTAAAAATGAAAAGAATATCAGTGATGTGTAGGACAAGGACCTTAGCTATATGTAATTGGAGTCCTGGTAGAAGAGGAGAAAAAGAAGGGAACAGAAAAAATATTTGATGAAATAATGGCTGAAAAATTTCTTAATTTGATGAATATTATAAATCCATAGTTCCAAGAAACTCACTGTACCCCTCACAAAAACATGAAGTGCACAAACTACCAAAGCTGTGGCAAGAAAAATATGTAATCAGAATAGCTCTATTTTTATTTATTGTTAAAATTGAATATGTGGATAAAAAAGTTCCACAAAGAAAATTCAAGACCTAGATTGCTTCACTGGGGAGTTGCATCAAACACTTAAGGAAGAAATAATAACAATTTTCCACAAAATTTGCCAGAAAACTGAAGAGGTAGGAATACTTCTCAATTCACTGCGTGAGGCTGGTATTACCCTGATACCAAAATCAGAGACATTGTATGAAAAGAAAATTACAGGCTGGACACCGTGGCTCATGCCTATAATCTCACCACTTTGGGAGGCCAAGGCAGGAAGATCACTTGAGTCCAGGAGTTTGAGACCAACTTGAGCACCATTGCAAGACCTCAACTGTACTAACATTTAAAAAAATCAGCTGGGCATGTGCCTTCAGTTTTAGCTGCTGGGGAAGCTGAGGTGGAAGGATCACTTGAGCCTGGGAGTGGAGGCTGCAGTGAGCTGTCATCACACCACTGCACTCCAACTTGGATGACAGAACAAAACCCTGTCTCAAAAAATAAAAAATTAGAAAATTATACACCAATATTATCATAAGCATAGATGCAAAAATTCTTTTAAAAATGTTAGCAATTGAATTCAACAATGTATAAAAACAAACATGATAATCAAGTAAGGTTTCTCCCAGGAATTCAAGGTTGGTTTAACATCCAAAAATCTGTCAATGTATGGCCTAAGGATAGACATATAGATTAATAGGATAAATTAAGAGCCCAGACATGTACAGACCATTGAACAGGGGAAACAGTAATCTTTATTTAAAAAAAATGTTGCTGGGACCACTGGATAGCCATATGCAGAATACATTTGGGCCTCTACCTCAAACCATATAGAAAAATTAACTAAAAAGTAATCAAAGACCTAAATGTAAGAGCTAAAGCTCTAACACTTTCATAAGAAAACACAGCTGTCAGTTTTCTTCATCTTGAATTAGTAATTTCTTAGACATGACACCTAGAGAATAAGCAAACAAAGAAAAAATAATACTTCATCAAAACGAAAAGTTCTTGTACTTCAAAGTACACTATTAAGTGAAAAATTGGCCCACAGAATGGGAAAAATATCACAAATCCTTCTAGCCTCAGGCCTGGGAGGTACCAGATGCTGAGGAGAAAATCCAAAGAAGGAGTTGGAAGATCCTTCCTCAGCCACTTCCTCCATTCTCAATGCATTTCTGAGGACCAAGACAAGCAAGCCACAGCCCAGCTCTTGGCACCTGGCACACTTCTCCAGGCCCAGACAGAGATCTCAGACCTTCTGCACGCAGGCACCACATATCTTGAAAGGGGCTTTTGTTTTCATCTGCCACAGTGAGGCACCCTGGTTAGAGTGCGTGTGTGCTGGGAGGGACAAGGAGGGAGCCCCATGCAGGAATGTCTGTTTTCACTGACTCCGTAGGATTTCTAGCCACCCACAAAATAATGCCTTTGCTTATTCTTTGTGTGGATTCTGGAGCTCAGCTTAAGGAGTGCTGGGGTTGCTAATCCTGCAAAGGGTACAAAGGGTATTTCGTGTGAGTTCAGTGTCTTTCCTAGTGGGAGCCAGGGCTGGTGCGGCCACCCACTCCATACCTGCTTTTATGTTGCTGGGAGCAGAAAGAGGGAGAAAGTGGGAACCATCCAGGTTCTGTAGTTGCAGTGAAAGAAATGAGTTTAGTGAGTTTAAGCAAGAAAAATGGATTTACTGAAAAGAGAGCAAGTGAAGGTAGAGATGAAGATCCAGATTTAAAGGATAAGCACTAGGGAGATGCCAGGGAGCTCGGCAGCCGGGCCTTGTGGAATCGTCTCTACGATGTGGCTGTAGGTGGACTTGGCTCCAGCCTGCTTTTTCCCAGCGTGCTTTTGCCCCAAGTTTAATTCCAAGGAGCAAAGAATTAAATACCCTACCTTTTCTTTCTTAAGAGATGGGTCTCGCTCTGTCACCCTCGCTGGAGTGCGGTGGTGTGATCATAGCTCATTGTAGCCTCGGACTCTTGGGCTCAATGTTCCCACCACAGCTTTTCTAGTAGCTGGGACTACAGGCACGAGCACGGCACCTGGCTCAAGGGTCAGATTTTTTTTTTTTTTTTTTTTAATTGGGACGGAGTTTCGCTCTTGTTACCCAGGTTGGAGTGCAACGGCGCGATCTCGGCTCACCGCAACCTCCGTCTCCTGGGTTCAGGCAATTCTCCTGCCTCAGCCTCCTGAGTAGCTGGGATTACAGGCACGCGCCACCATGCCCAGCTAATGTTTTGTATTTTTTTTTTTAGTAGAGGCAGGGTTTCACCATGTTGACCAGGATGGTCTCGATCTCTTGACCTTGTGATCCACCCGCCTCGGCCTCCCAAAGTGCTGGGATTACAGGCGCGAGCCACCGCGCCTGGCCAAGGGTCAGATTTTTTAAGGTTAATAAGTCACAGAAAGGCCAGGCACAGTGGCTCATGCCTGTAATCCCAGCATTTGGGAGACCGAGACAGGCAGATCACAGGTCAGGGGTTCAAGACCAGCCTGGCTGACATAGTGAAACCCCATCTCTACTAAAAATACAAAAATTAGCCAGGCATGGAGGCGTGCACCTGTAATCCCCACCGCACACTGCCGGGTTCAAGGCAGGAGAATCACTTGAACCAAGGAGGCAGAGGTTTTGGCGAGCCAAGATTGCACAATGCATGTGTGATATTATAGCAGGTGCCCTCTTCAAGGGTGCCTGGCCTTCCCATTCAAAAGGTGCCAGGTCTGTGAACCGAGCTGGGTCTGGGAATTTCATAACAAGCCATGATTCTCTAGCATGCTGGCTCTAGTTGGGCCTCTTGCAATCTTCCTGAGTCTACAGATAAAGGGGGACAGGAGTGTATTGATTACCGATTTAATTTGGGGGATCCCTATCAATCACCCATGGCCTGAGAATTTGGAAGGTGAGACGACTCCGAGATCCAGGCTCCATTTCTACCCTTCCAGAGTGAAAACCCCCAGCTCCCAGCATTCCTCTCACCCCTCAGAGATAGGGGATCCCCCTTCCACCACTGTCCCTCCCATTAATATTCCATGCCAGTTTACTCCTTGTGGCAAGGCTGAAGGTGGAGTCACCTGGCTCCATCCCAACATCTGTCCTGAGGGGTAGGTGGGATGGAAATACACAAATGGATTCATTTCAGCATTCTTGTCTCCCACAGCTCAGAACTGGTCCCTCTCTTGTGCCAAGGGTTCCTAGCCTTTCTGCGTCATTTCAACACCAACGACTTTGCATCAGCAGGTTGTTAGGACACAGACAGCAGCCCCCAAAACCAGTGCATGGAATGCAGAATTGCTGGAGCAATACCCTTGGTGCAAGCCAGAATCCAGTTCCTCCTTCTTTGGCCAAGAACCCTCAAAATCCATTCCGCAAACATTCTCCAGACTTCTGGCAATGTGGATGAGTGACTTCCAGCAGTTTCTCTGGGTCTCTCTGCACTTCTCCCTCTAGTCTGGGCCACACAAGCCAAACTTCTGTTATGGGGCAAGCAACGCTACACAGTGAGCCGTGCGGGAACTCTTAATTGTCTCCTTCAATAGAGGAGCATCGCTCAGGTAAGAGGAACATACTGGGGCGGGGGAGGGTGTCAAAGGACTCAGGGTATCTAGAGGTTCTAGTTTTCCAAATACTCCCAAATATCCCCATTCCAGTGGCTGGTGTCTCATTCCTTTTGTGTTAGTGCTTTAATTTTCACGTCAAATCTATGGGAAGTTCGTGCAGACAACTGTTTTCATTTAGCAGCCTACAGGATCAGGCTCCAAACTCTACTTCTAATGAGATTTTAGCCTGGCCACAGGAAGGCCTTGAGTTCTGCTCTACACCTGGAGTTGAGCTTTGCAGGATTTAATCTCGATGTGCATCCAAATATCCAGTGCTGTTAGAGGTAGCTATCTACATGGCATCTGTGTTATGCATCCTTTTAAAATTATGTCACAACAGCAACTGTACCACCCTCAAAACCCTGCCTCAGTGCACACCTGGTTCCAGCTGGCCCCAGGGGTGACCTGATGAGGCGTGTGGCCTGTCTGTACCATGGGCAGCTCTCCCTATCTGTATTAATTTCTCAGGGGTGACATAACAAAACACCACAGATTGAATGGCTCCAACAGCAGAATTGTGCTGTCTTACAGTTCTGGTGCTGGACGTCTGAGATGAATGAAGGTGTCAGCAGGGTTGGGTCCCTCTGAGGCTGCAAGGAATCTGTTCCAGGCCTCTCTCCCAGCTTCCGGCAGTTTGCTGTCCGTCTTTGGGGTTCCTGGCTCACAAAGGCATCACCTGGGTCTCTGCCTTTATCTTCACATGGTAGTCTCCCTGCATGTGTGTCTGTGTCTAAATTTCCCCTTTGTATGAGGACACCAGTCATGATGGATTAGGGACCCCCTATTCTAGTAGGATCTTGCTGTGGACTGGATTGTGCACCCCCAAAATTGATGTGTCCAAGCTCAAACCCCAACATGACTGTATTTGAACACAGGGCTTTTTGCAGCTAATTAAACTTAAATGAGATCATAAGGGTGGAGACCTAATCTCATAAGAAGAAGCAGAGAGAGATCTTGTGCTCTTTCTGCCATGCGAGGACACAGTGAGAAAGTACCTGCAAGTTAGGAAGGGGGCCCCTCACCAGGAACCAGGCTGGCCAGCACCCTGATCTTGGACTTCCCGGTCTTCAGCGCTGTGAGGAAATGCATTTCTGTGTTTAAGCCATCCAGTCTCTGGCATTTTGTAAGGATAGTTTGAGCAGACTAAAACCTCCTCCTAACTGAACCAAGTGCATTGCAAGACAGTCCCATTCTGAGGTGCTGGGGGTTAGTACTTCGATATATACATTATGGTGTCAACCCATAATACCGTTCACACAAGAATGTAAATGGGAGTTTAACTACTCTCTGCCCATCTAGATCCCAATAACGAATTCCAAATAACCTACCATTTTTCTGCTTGCCTGTGGCCTTCAACCTTCTGCCCTGTAGAGTTTTCTGTCAGTCAGGGTTTTTGGTATGCAGGTAACAGAAACAGACTTGGCTCCAGCCTCCAACCACCTTGGGTTCCTTTGCGTCTCTAAGATTCAGATTTCCAGGAGAGCATATGATTGGCCCAGCCCACAAGTGGCAGGGCATTGAAGGTGAGGCACATCAGAACAAAGGCAGGGATTCGGGGGTAACAAGGCCAGCATGAGCTCTGGGAAGAGGACTGCACTGCTCCACGGAGACCTAGTATGTGAACAAAGGCAAAGCCCTCCACCTCTTAGGGCCTCCATTCCTTTTCCATTAACCAGGAACAACAAGACCTGCCCTACTCACCTGACAGGAGAGCATCAAACATAACTGAAGACAGGGACGACTGAAGACTTGGAAATTAACACAGAGGCTTGTCACTCCAGCAGCCAGGTACCCGCCCCTTCGCTCTCTAATCGAAACCACCACAGCCCTGCAGATTCCAGCGGGAATCATGTTGCCTTCTCTTCTGGGAACCTTTCACACGTTTCTTCCTACAGGCCCCACAGTGAGTGTGGCATTCCCGTGCAGCTGTTTCCATCGCCACATCTCACAACACTCTCTTCCAAAGAATTTGGGTTTGCCCCATGGTAGAAACAAATAGGCCGGGCGTGGTGGCTCATGCCTGTAATCCTAGCACTTTGGGAAAGCGGAGGCAGGCCGATCACTTGGGGTCAGGAGTTTGAGACCAGCCTGGCCAACCTGGTGAAAACCCATCTCTACTAAAAATACAAAAATTAGCCGAGCATGGTGGCAGGTGCCTGTAATTCCAGCTACTTGGGAGGCTGAGGCAGGAGAATCTCTTGAACCTGAGAGGTGGAGATTGCAGTGAGCTGAGATCGTGCCACTGCACTCCAGCCTGGGCAACAGAGCAAGATTCTGTCTCAAAAAAAAGAGTTACAGAAATTGTGTCTTGCCTGCTCCCTTGTACATTACTAATTTGGACAGACTGGAAAAAAACAAACTATGGCCTTAAATAGATGAACTAGTTAATAGATTGTTCTTTAAAAATCTATTTTAGTATTTCCAAGTGCAAGTGTCTGCATTGGTCACCAGACAGTGAAGCACAGGGCTTAACATACAGGAGGAACTATGTGTTTGAGGTTTTGGGGTTTTTTTGGGTTATTATCAGTTAGAAATGTTTTCAGCTGCAGAGAATAGAAAACCTAAGCTTGGTGAAACAGGAGTTCATTTCTCTTACATAACAAGAAGAGTGGCTGGTGATGCTGATTTAGCAGCTCAATGAGCTTGGAGCCAGCATTTCCCTGATTCTCTTTGCTTTTATCCCATGATTACAAGAAGGCTGCCTGAGTTCCTGGCATCACATCTTTATTCAAGGAAGGAAGCCAGGGGAAAGGAGCTTTATCCAGAAAGCCAAAGCTTTTTCTTTTCTTCTTTTTTTTTTTTTTTTGAGAAGTGGTTTCGCTCTTGTTGCCCAGGCTGGAGTGCAATGGTACAATCTCAGCTCACCGCAACCTCTGCCTCCCAGGTTCAAGCAATTCTCCTACCTCAACCTCCCGAGTAGCTGGGATTACAGGCGTGCGCCACCATGCCCGGCTAATTTGTATTTTTGGTCGAGACCAGGTTTCTCCATGTTGGTCAGGCTGGTCTCGAACTTCTAACCTCAGGTGATCCGTCCGCCTCGGCCTCCCCAAGTCCTGGGATTACAGGCGTGAGCCCCTGCGCCCGCCAGCCAAAGCGTTTTAAGTCCTTCTGACAGCTGTCAGCTTTCATCTCATTGACCAGAGCTGTGTCCCATGGCCCGGAAGGCAGAGAAAAGAGCATCTGGCTTTTCCGGATGCTTTAGTGAAGGCAGGCAAGGGGGGAGGAAGGAACTGGGATTGGAAGAGCTAATCCACAGCGTAGGCCGTGGCTCCTTAAATCTTTGTTTGTTTACACTATGAGGCAGTATAGTGTTTTTCAAACCAGAGAATTGTGACCTAGGAGGAGGTTGTGAAATCAACTGAGTGGGTCTCTGACCAGCATTGTTTTAAAGTAAAATAAAATAGAAAATACTGATGCGCAACTAAATAGTGAGGGGCGGGACTGTCAGTGACACAGCTGTGTTACTTTGATATCTAATGACCCACATGTGAGCCTCAGTCAAAAAGATTGGGAAGCCGTTGCCACAGGGGGTGAGCGCAGAGGGGTCAGGTGTGGGATCCGGTCAGACGGCCCGGGGCACTTGGCCTCTTTGGCCATTTGTGGCACACATTTGGGCAAGTTACAATCATCCTTTTAGGTCTATTTCTTCAACTGTAAAAGAGAGAAAATAATATACCCACATCGTTATATGTAAAAAAGGGGTTAGCACATCATTTGGGTCATAGTAATTGCACAATAAAATGTATTGGTATCTACTGATAACCAATGTGCCAGGTCCGATTTCATAACCCAATGAGGTTCACTTAAAAGTAGGAACATATTCATACAAACGCCAGGACTGTTAAAATCTCCTCCCCTACAAAAAGTTTACTTTGGCACAGCGCGGTCCACATATCCTATGGGATGCTGTTAGCGAAAATCCTAGGAAACCTGTTAATTTCCCTAACAGGTTTACGTGGCTAACCTGGAGGGTACAGTTTGTGAGTCATGGGCACGGGGCCAGGGGACCCACGGAAGAAGCGCCTTTGGCCTCAGTCCCAGGAATTGCTGGGCTTCTGGAAAACTCGCTTCCTTTCGTCTTCGAGACTCCGAGAATGATGGACCCGATCCTGTTTCCCTGCTTGCTTTGACCCAATTAGGAGTTTCTCTGTAGCAGAGAGGACTAGGACTTGTGCTGGGGATTATTATGGACACCTCGCTTTCTTCTACAACCTTTTTCTAAGTCCCCTCTGCCCCAAAGATTTCTTCCCATACTTTTTTATCTGCCTTTTTATCACAACAGGCTCCTCCCCTGGGCTTGGGCCCAGTGCCCCCAAGGGTAAAGCAGCACTTGAGCGACCCGTGTGTGTGGAGATGACGCCACCTCTGCCATCACCAGCCCCATGAAGGGACTTCCACCCAGCAGCCCTGGGTGGGAGCGCCCATTCCTACTGCCCGCATGTCTGTGCGGTTCAGGACCGCGAGGGTCCAGGGTGAGGCTGGGCACCCTGTGTAGCGGACACGCTGCCCTGCTCCCTGTGCCTGGCACCTAGAACTGACCACTCTACCTCTAAGGGAATGGAACCCAGGGCACGACCACCTCAGCCCACAGAACCATCCACCCCAACTGGTGAGACCTCCTGCCCTGGTGTTGGGGGCCGGGCAGGGTGCGTGGAGAGGGTCCTGATAACCTGCTCAGCCCCCCAGCCAGAGCAATCCTGCACATCGCTGAGCCCTCTTCAGGCTGAGAATGCTTGCCCTCAGCCCAGCTCTACCCTTTGCCCCTGCTCCTGCCCTTGCCCCTGCCCCTGCCCCTACCCAGGGAGGCCAGTCCTGGGAGTCCCAGGGCAGGCGTGGACCAGGACTAAGGTTACCAGCACTGACCTGCCCAGCCTGCCGCCCAGCCCCAGCAAGGGGCTGCAGACCCACAGGCTGACTCCAGGGCTGCCACTCCTCTGTGCACAGAGTGGGCACCAGCTGGGCTCCACAGGATCCTTTTAAATCACGATTCCAAAGTGGGCTGGCCACAGGCAAGGAAGCCAGGAGCCTGCTGACACAAATGCTCGCTGTTCAGGGCAGGCTGCACAACTCACTCCTTCCTGCTGTCCCCAGACAGGGGCTACCAAGGCTTCAGGGTCCGGAAGGGACCTGAAGGCAGGGTTAGTCCCAGGCACCCATGGGGATGCGCCAGGGGGCCCTGCTGAAGGACAGGGACCTCCTCCTCCTGCAGCTCAGCCTCCCCAGCAGCCACAGCCAAGAGCCCTGCCGAGCCGGTGGGACTCACTCGTCAATAAGCAGGTGACAGCTTCTTCAGGTGGGGGGGTGGGGCATGGTCTCACAGGAGACCCACAGGGCGCCCGGGGATCCAGGGAGGCATTGTTCCCACACTGCCTCCCATAGCCCTGCGCACCTCAGCAACAAGAAGCTCATTGTTTTTGATTGTGGCAAAACACACATGAAATGTATCATCCTAACCATTTAAGGGGCACTGAGTGCACACACACAGTTGCGTGGCCGCCAGCACCATCTGCCTGTCTCCAGAGCGCGGTCATCCTCCCAAACTGACACTCCGGAGCCAAATCTTTACAATCGTCTCATTTGACAAGCTTTTGGTTTGTCTTTTTTTTTTTTTTTTTCTGCATCCCTGGGTGGGCTCAAGCTCATCCCACAGGCTTTGACTGAAGATCTGTTGTGGCTTCCTGGGGGGGAACACAGGCAGGACAGCCGTGCTCTGAAGGCACCCAGTGGGGTAAAGAGGTGAACCTGGAAGCCTCCAGCCAGGAAGGCGGGGAGGGAGGCCCAGGAAGGGGAAGAGGCCAACAGAGACTTCTTGGACCAGCCCTTGGCCAGTGGGAGGAACTTCTTGGCGGGGGTGGGGGTAGGAGTGGGGGGTAGAGGGTGGGAGGGGAGGGGGGTATGGGGTGACTGGGGAGATTCAAAGGGAATGTTTTTCCTGTGGTCAGACTGGGCCTGATAAACAGTGTGCAGGGGACCGGCAGGGCAGGGGGACCCAGGGCTGAGGACAGGAGAGGATGGCTGTGTGAAAGTCCCAGCTTTCCAAACCACAGAGGGAGGCAGAACTATGTAAAGCATGTGTGGCTCTGAGCGCCTCTCACCCTCGGTCCATCGACCCCTGGACGGACTTCAGATACATTACAAGCTGCCCACAAGCACTTTGGTGGGAAACTTGTTTTTCCTCTTTCAGACAAAAAGCAGATTTGCTGACAGATTAGGGAGCAGGGGGCTGGGGTGAGGGGGAGGTCACCGAGGAGCACAAAGCCCATTTGAAGCATTAAATCACCAGTTAATGAGGTGCTGCTACGCCTTGGTGCTGGGGAGGAGCGGAAGAGCTCAGGGGAAGCCTCTGGAACTTGCGGGAAGGGCTGCTGGGCCTGGCTTTTCCCGTGACTCCCAAGGACCCGGAGTGAACTGGTGGGGCCCGAGGCTCTCATTTCATTCCCCAGGCATTAACTGCCTATGAGGGCCGGAATTATGACCACTGCTGTATGTCTGAGGACACTGAGAGACACAGCAGTGGCTTCTCCAATGTCACGTCCTAGTGAGTGACAGAGTGAGGACCAGGCTGGAGTTTGGAGCCAAGTCACCCTTACTCCTGTGACACACTCCCCCTGCCTGCTCCCCCACCCGTCACCTACTGGGTCACCTGCTAGTAAGCAGCCCTCATATGGCGCCAGCTCATGGGTCACCCCTTTGGCCTTTACAAGGGTATACAGTTGGTACAACACACATGACTGCGCATTTCACAGAACAGGGTCTGAGGCCTGGAGAGGCTTTGGATTTGCGTCAAGTTCTTGACAAAAATATACCTAAATATGGTGGGGCGCGGTGGCTCACACCTGTAATCCCAGCACTTTGGGAGGCCGAGGCGGGCAGATCACAAGGTCAAGAGATCGAGACTGTGGTGTTGTCTTCCAGTCCTTGATCTGAGAGAGCTGCCCCCCGGAAGTCCTCAGCTCCGAAGCTTCTAGGGCTCCATGCTCTGTGGTTTCAGGTGGAAGGAGGCAGGGCTGGGCATTAGGGTTGAAGAGCAGGCCTTCTGTGGACCCATCTACCACACGGTGGCAGGGAGCCCCTGCCCTTTCCTGGGCAGAGAGGATGGTAGCCTAGTGATGTCGTGTCTTCATTGGGTCTTGGCTGTCATGGGACAGCCTACGGGGGTCCCGCCGCAGTCCCGGGGCCCCTCCGTCTTTGCCACCCAGCTCTTGGTGGGTGAATTGGGTGACCTGTCATGAGTCTCCTTTTTCCATTGGTCTCTCAGGGATGGGGAAGAGCTGGAGGACACCCAGGAACGGGACAGCCAACCCCTGTCCCACCACACTCAGGCCGTACTGCAGAGTCAGCCCCTGAGATTTTGTTTTTTCTTCGGGAACCCTCTGTTCCCTCCCTGAGCTCCAGGTCCCATCACCCTCCAGTTAAACTCAGATCGTAACCCACAGCGTGTCTCGGTTCATCTCAGATCGTAACCCACAGCGTGTCTCGGTTCATCTCAGATCGTAACCCACAGCGTGTCTCAGTTCAACTGAGATGTCTCAATTCAACCTGCAGCTTACGGCTTTCCCTGGGGGTTCTGAGCCCGGCAGCCAGCCTGAAGGAGCTGCTCCCCAGTCCAGACTCCTTCGCCTACACAGAAAACCAGAGCCAGATGTGCGGTGAGGAGGACCTGGGAACTGCGAGGCCAGCTGGGAGCTGGCTGGTGGGGGGCCCTCTGGGATCGTGGTGGGGGGTTAGAGGCTGGACCATGAGCCAGATCAGAATGCTGTGGGTGCATGGGTGATTCAACCCACGTACCTGGCCCCCCCACTGATCGCTCATCCAGCCAGCCCTCAGTCTGGACATAGGCCGTGTGGACATCTATCTTTGGGGTCCCCATGTCCAGGAGCCCCATGCTCAGGGACCTCAGATCCAGGGCCCCTGCGTTCTCCTCAGAAACCCAGGCACCTCCACCTGTGACCTTCTGGGATGGGCTACTGAGGATAACGCAGGGGTCCTGGATCCGAGGTTCCTGGAGAGGGCCCAGGCCTGGAGGAATTCCACAGGTGGGCGCTGGGTGCAGTATGAGGCGAAGACCCAAGCCAAGGCCTCCAGGATCTGCTGGCCCCACTGCTCCAGGGACTGCGGCAGACATGTCCCATGCCCCTTGTACCCCGAAAGCCCCTCTATTCCCACAGAGCTCACCTATTCAAGCAAGCCCCCTCCCGACACTCACCACCCCTCATTTTTCTCTCTCTTGCAGAAGAGGGATCCGACCTGGGTCCAAACCATCCTTCGAGAGGGGCCTCCCTTAGAAACTCCGAGGCCAAGATTAGCTGTGAGGATAAAACCCAGAGGTCAACACAGGGACCTGGGTCGGGCCTTTGGCCACGTGGCCTGGCAGCCTTGCCGTGCTGAGTCACACAGAGGCAGAGCTCCGAGTGAGCCTGGGGAGTCCTGCACCAGCCAGAGTCCCAGCCCTCTCCCCTCCCCATCGCTTCGCACCACCTCTCCCCACCACTCTCCCCTCCCTGGCCCAGGGGGTCCCCAGGAGTCTGGGAAAGTGCCCCAGATCGGATCAGATCGTCTGGCTCCTCCCAGGCCTGGGACACCCACAGCTGGAGAGCGCTCAGAGGCCACCACTGGCTTTCAGGACTTTTATTGGCCAAGGTCCCAAGGTCTGGGTGGGACTGCAAGGGGCTGCCTCTGTCCCAGGGCTGCGCCCGGCCATCCTGTTGGGGGGCTTGGCTAGAAGAAATTGACCACCCTGCGGAGTGACTGTACTCAGGCGCTGTGGGCCTCCCAGTCGCAGAGGCTGCGAAGTCGCCCCATCCACCACATACATGTGGCTGTGGTAGTTGGGTTCCTCATACAGGACCCACCTGGAGGTCAGGGAGCGGGGATCAGGGGCTGCTGGGAAGCCCCCTGGGGCTCTGGACAGAAGAGCTCCCCAGCCTGACCACCCAGCAAGCCCTCCCGGAGAAGCGCCCCCTTCACTCTGGGCTACACCAAAGTGCCCACAGAGCCCACCTCTGCTTTCATTTCCTTCCCCAGGACTGTGTGGTGTGTGGTGTCTGTGCTGGGGTGTGACACATGTGGGGACAGGCCCAGTAACGTCTACATTTTAAAACTGACCTGTCCTGGCCAGGAGTGGTGGCTCACACCTGTAATCTCAGCACTTCAGGAGGCCAAGGCGGGCAGATCTCTTGTGGTTAGGAGTTTGAGACCACCCTGGCCAACATGGTGAAACCCCATCTCTACTAAAAGTACAAAAATTAGCTGGGCGTGGTGGCAGGCGCCTGTAATCCCGGCTATTCAGGAGGCTGAGGCAGGAGAATCGCTTGAGCCTGGGAGGCAGAGGTTGCAGTGAGCCGAGATCGCTACATTGCACTCCAGCCTGGGTAATGGAGTGAGACTCTGTCACAAAAAAATAAAAGAATAAAACTGACCATCCTTGGCAAGGATGCACTCCCGCCATCACTGCGTGCCCCACACACTCCTGTTCCCCGATATGGACCACCTTGCACAGATAGTGCCCCCAGCACCGGGTGGGGTGCCTGGCACAGACAGCACCGTTCATTCATTCAGTGAACACCAGCGGTTTCCCACGTGTGTGCACAGCACCGTGTCAGGTACCAGAGGTGCCAGGTCAGACAACATGGCTCCTGCCCCTCTTGCCCTCATGGGGCCTCCCCTCCCGATGAAATGTGCAACTGTGGGGGCACAGTTGCACAGAGGAGCCTGCAGGGCACAGAGAGGGGTGGGGTGCGTTCCCAAGTGGGGCCCTTTCCTGTCCTCCTCCCCTTCCACACACCACCAGAGCAGCCACCAACAACCCAGAGAGCAGAAACAGGCTTTATGGAGCTGGGAGGACCTGGGGCTGCTGGGGCAGGATAGAACACGGCCCTTCATTCCGGGGAAGCTGTGGGCCGGCCCAGGAAAGCAGGAAGGTGCAGTCGGAGGAAACAGGGGACCAGGGGAAGAGACTAGAGCGCCAGGATGGTGGCTTCTGCCTGGGAAGAGGCGTGTGGTCCAAGGAAGACACCTCCGGACAGCTCGGAGCAGGGGCTGGCCTGACCCTGGCCTTCCCTTGCCATCTCTGAGACCAGTGAGGCTTGTCCCACCTGGTGCCTGGCACGGTCTGCTGCCTCCAGGGTCGGGGCCAGGAAGGAAGAGAGAGAGGCAGAGGGTGTAAGCCAGCATGGAGCACCTGCTGGGGGACTCAGGGCGGGCCTGGCCCAGCCAGGACCCCACCCTCCCCAGCCTGGCCCTCGTGCCCATGCCCCTCCGCACCTGCAGCTTCCCGACCCCACACCTATGCAGCAGTGGGCCTCAGAGGCACCCCCAGGGAGTCAGCCAGTCCTTTCTACCCCATGCTGCGCAAGAAATACCCCGAGCCATGTTCTGGGCCACATGGGGAAGCTCACAGGGACACCCCCAAAAGGAGGGGACAGGGAACCACCCGTCTTCCCCTCCCCTGTGCTGGCTGCGGCTATTGGGAGGAGGCAGGGGCCTGTCATGCCCCCATCAGCACCATGCCCTTCACCGTGTAGGGGTGGGGTTGGCAGAATGCCAGCGTGTTTCTCTCTGAGAGCCCACCAGGATGCGGGTCTGAGGCGACGGGTCATGCCTGGGCTGGTGTGGGGAAGGAGTCCTGGCAGTGGGAGGTGGTGGAGGGCCCTGCCTCGCCTGCTCCCCAGACCCCAGGAAAGGACTCCCAGCAGTGTCAGCCTCCCCATCCAGGGACCCGAGGGCATCACCTTCTCCTTGACAAGGGCTTACATTTGTGAAAGAGTTAGAGTCTTAGGCAGCCAAGGCTGAGCACCTGGGTCCCCACCTGGAGTTGCGAGGCTTGCTCCTCACAGGGACAGCGGGATTAAAGGAGATTGACCTCGTGCCCCTCAGTCAGAGAAATGTTAGCCTCCACCTTCCCCTGCTGCGTTCTCAGCAAGCCCCTGAGTGTTGGAGGTGGCCCAGGGGACTGTGCTCGGGCCTCGGGACATCCTCCATGCAGTGTGACTTGGGCCTTACAAGACACAATTTAGCCAGCAAGTTTCCCAAGGCAAATTCTTGTTTGACGATGCTACCCCTGGACTCCAGGTGCCACCAACTTAGGGCAAAATGGAATTTTACAAAACAGAATCCTGGAGCTAGCCAGAGTGACAGAACGGCAGGAAGGGGGCCCACATCAGGCCACCGGGGAAAGGTGGGGTGCACACAATCCTCCCTATCCCTGGGAACTGGTTCTAGGACCTCCCCGGGATATCACAATCCAAGGATGCCCAAGGTCTGATTTAAAATGGCATTGTATTGGCACATAACCCACGCATATCCTCCCATAGGTAGTAATTCCCTGCTTAACACCGTCATTAGGTTCTTGGGCACCTTGGCTTTAAGCACAAGATACGTAACAAAGCCATTTCTCCCCTCATTAATCTCATAATGAATCCTCATTGAACAAGGCGACATATTCAATGACCTGCCATACATCGTTTCACTTAAAGTCACAGTTTCCAAGAACCTATCCACAACATTAAATGAGGACTTACTGGACTTGAAATCATCTCTATTTACTATGATACCTCGTCCAATGTAAATGCTATGTAAATAGTTGTGTGGGCCGGGCACGGCGGTGCACACCCGTAATTCCAGCACTTTCGAGGCCAAGGAGGGTGGATCACTGGAGGTCAGGAGTTTGAGACCTGCCTGGCCAACATGGTGAAACCCCGTCTCTACTAAAAAGACAAAAATTAGCTGGGCGTGGTGGTGCATCCCTGCACTTCCAGCTACTCAGGAGGCTGAGGCAGGAGAATCGCTGGAACCCGGGAGGCAGAGGTTGCAGTGAACTGAGATTGGGTCACCGCACTCCAGTCTAGGTGACAGAGCAAGACTCCAACTCAAAAAAAATTTAAAAATACAAATAATAGTTGCACAGTATCTTTCAGGGAATGATGGACATATTCAGCATAGACACCAACGTGGGGGGGATCTTTTCACTATGCAGCTGGAGCCCACGGACATGGGGTGCTGTCTATGCACACTCTGCCTCAGCTCAGTCTCTGTCTTCCTGCAGGCCCCCTGCCCCCCGCATCCCCTCCGAAGCCCCCTGCAAGCCCTCTGCCCCCCCGCATCCCCTCTGAAGCCCCTTGCAGGCCCTCTGCCCCCCGCATCCCCTCCAAAGCTCCCGCCAGCCCCCTGCCCCCCCCCACCCCCTCCAAAGCTCCCCGCAGGCCCTCTGCCCCTGCATTCCCTCTGAGGCTCCCTGCAGGCCCTCTGTCCCCACATCCCCTCCGAGGCTCCCTGCAGGCCCTCTGCCCCCCGCATCCCCTCCGAAGCCCCCTGCAGGCCCTCTGCCCCCCGCATCCCCTCTGAAGCCCCTTGCAGGCCCTCTGCCCCTGCCTCCCCTCGGAAGCTCCCTGGTCCTGACCCTCTGAAGTATAGAAGGCAAATTGTTCCTCAACTGCTTTGTCAGGAGACAGAACCATGCACAGGCAGCTGGAACTTGTGTGAGGGGCTCTTGGCCTGACAGGAGGGGACTGAAGCCTGGGAAAGTGGCCAGCACTGGAACAGGGACAGACACAGACTTGGCTGCAGTCTCAGCTGTGCCACTCCCGTGGGGCGGCCAGGGAGCCAGCTTCTGAGTCTCGGCTCGCCCTCTGTAGAATGCGGGGAGAACAGCTACCTGCCCGAGAGCTGTGGGCTGGACGATAAGAATAGATAAGAATAGATGGCCGGCTTGGAGGTGCTCGGAGGGTTGGGCTTTGCACAGGGGAGTGCGAGGGAGGCCTGGAGGGGCACGCAGGCTGCCCTTGGTTTCCTTGAGGTAACCCAAGTGTGGGATAGACAAACCCCTCTGGGCCTGGGCAAAATCCCCCCAGCTACTCTTTGTCCACAAGAAGTGAGCTGTCCCGAAGTCCATTTCCCCCGAGAGGCCATCCGGTGGGGCTTTGCAGAGAGGTCCAGTTCAGGGGTCAGCTTTGCTGGGTAGGCTGGGGGCAGGGTGGGCTGGTCCACCCTTCTCAGAGCAGCTGAGTCCACTGTGGTTTTCCAGCCCATACGGCCCTGGGGGATCCCTTGGTAACCAGGTATCCCCAGCTCCAGAGAACCAAAGGTGGCCTCTCGTATCAGATCAGTCACAGAGAACCGCGCAGCTCTCACGGTACATTCCCACCTTTGTTCCTGGACCCATGCACTAGAGGGAAGGTCTCAGGATGCCTCAGGGACCCAGGGTCCCTCTCTGAGGCCCTTCTGGGCCATAGGGGAAGCTCCCCCGGCTTGACTGGGTCAGGTGAGGCAGCTGAGGAAAGGAGAGGGCCTATGGGACCAGGGACACACTGCCCACTGCTGGAGGTCTCACTCCTGCCCCACCTGCCACCCTGCATGGCGCTGAAGGGCCCGGCCAGGCCTTGGGGCGCAGCCACGTGGCCTGTACTCACGCTCCGTCCCCACATACCTTGATGGCGTTGACGCAGCTCTTGGCCCAGCCCCTCTGCAGGAAGGGGCGGTCCTCCAGGAATTCCAGGCACTGGCCGTGAAGCAGCCCTCAAGGATTTCTAGGCGGAAGTGTCCCCGTGCTCCAAGACCAAGCAGAAAAGAAGGAAAGAAGGGGGATGCTGTGAACTCCCCTCTCCCGGAAACGGAGCCCTGTGCAGGAAGGAATTAGGAAGTACCAGGGCACTGGGCACCCCCACCCCACACACTTCAACCCCACATTTCTGTTTCTTCTTCCACTTCAGATGTGGTTGGAATAAAGGGTTCTATTACTCTCAAAATGTTTCAAGCCACTGAGCTGGTCCAAGTTCCTCTTGCAACTAGAGAATCTGAGGTCCAAACAGAGCCAAACTGACCAGAGGCCAGAGGTCACACTCGGACCAGGGCTGGGGTCCCGGGGCTCCCTCTGTGTGCTCAGCCTGTGGTCACCCCGACACACTCCGGGTTCTGACTTCCTCACCCTGGCTGCAGGCCACAGGCAAGCCTTCAAATGATGACAGTTTAAAACTGTAATAGAACCTTTTAGTGAAACAAAAAGTCGAATAAAACAAATTCCAGCTCTCACGTGCTGAAACCCCTGCTGGCCTTGACATCATCATCCTTAGGGTCAGCACGCCTCCCTATACGATTCCCACGTTTCCAAAAGACAGGAGGCCCAGCCCCTGCCTGGCTCGGAAGCCTGGCCTGCATCACAGCTGGCCCCAGGAGAGCTCATCGGAGAACAGCAGTTCGCAAGATACCGGGTATATTTTTCATATAAATAGCATGATGCAGGGGCCAGGGCCAACCATTTAAATGTTTTTTTTCCAAATGTACCACAGCCTGGAAGAAATACTAAGAAAGCATTCTTAGAATTTCAGATGCCAAAGCCCAGCTGGTTTTGGAAC
>NW_016107335.1:7558081-7564290 GCF_001604975.1 Cebus imitator | reverse complement strand
GGGGCCCCACACAGAGGCACCTTTCCTGGGGTCCCTCAGATGCGCACCAGAGCCGCCTGGCCCG
Source organism: Cebus imitator (assembly GCF_001604975.1). NCBI lineage: Eukaryota > Metazoa > Chordata > Mammalia > Primates > Cebidae > Cebus > Cebus imitator. The sequence continues at coordinate 7,564,226 of NW_016107335.1, read as the reverse complement.
GGCATCAGGGGAGGGTCCCCGGCAGACACAGACTGAGATGCTCTGTGATGAGAGCTGCGCGCCCCGGGCTCAGGAATCTGCCGCTTCCCACCTGAAGCTCCAGAACTCACAGCAGGGCAGTGAGTACTCATGACCTGGGGAATGGCCTTGGTTAAATCCCACCCTGGGGGCAGCTAGACGGAAACTGTCCTGCCATGGGGAAGCCATGCCCCTTATCTGCCCTCCCTGCACACACTGGGCACACCTGTTGGGTGGCAGCTACCTGTGTCACTCCAAGGCACCTGCTCCCCAACTTTCCCCTGACCTGCGGGTGATTCTCCAGCTTCCTCCACCAGCCATTCCAAGACCCAAGCATGGAAGGCTCCAGAAGGTGCTACAAGGCCACCTGTACCAATGGCCACACCAGGCCCAAATAAATCAGCCTCCCATTGGCTGAGTGTCCCCTATCTGGCTGGAAATCTAAATTTGGGTGATTTCAACAGCATTTTCTTTTCTTTTCTCAGTCTTGTTCTCATCCATCAGGCTGTAGTGTAGCGGCGTGATCTTGGCTCATGGCACCTTCTGCTTCCCAGGTTCAAACAATTTTCCTGCCTCAGCCTCCCAAGTAGCTGGGATGACAGGCACCTGCCACCACGCCCAGGTAATTTTTGTATTTTTAGTAGAGATAGGGTTTTACCATGTTGGCCAGGATGGTCTTGAACTCCTGACCTCATGCGATCCGCCTGCCTCAGTCTCCCAAAGCCTTCAACAGCATTTTAAATGGAAAATGCAGCTAAATTTTTGGATCCAAAAGTTAAAGTGGTTTCTTGATACCCGTATGAAAACTCCCAGGGCCACGCCCACTTGGTCCCTAGCAACTTGCCCCACCCCACCTACTCACCTCATGCTAGAGGGTGGCTCTGGTGACGGCTCTCTGTCTTACAGACCTTAAAGCTGGTAGGATCACGCATAAAGCTGGGAGGTTCCCTGCCGCTGTCTGCCCAGGGCTGACCCTCGGTACCTCCGGCAGGAGGACTCACCATTCCTACAGGCCGACAGCAGCCCGTGTGGTCACTGTGGCTGTTCCAGTGGAAGAAGTAGGGGCAGTCGCCGTGCTCCAAGGTAAACTGCTGGCCCCGGAAGTCAGGGTGATCGAAGCAGACCAGGCTCCGCTCTCCACGCGGATGGAGTTCACTCGGTTCATAAAGCCCCAGCCCTGGATTTGACACAGTCCCCGAAGACCTCCAGCTTCCGCCCTGTGAAGTGCTTGCCCTCATAGAGTGATCTAGAAAGGGCAGGTGACAGAGCTCAGGGCTAGAGGCTTCTCTCCTTCAGTGTTGGATGGAGGCTGGTGCTGGGGTCCCAACACCCTCAACGGAACCCCTACTTCCAGGCCCCCAAAAGCCCAGGCCTGCTGCACACAGTAGGTGCCCAACACGACTTGCCAACTGGGCAAAAGAATGAATAGCTGGTGTGCTGGTGCCATACACAGCTCCCGTTCCTCCCCACCCCAGGAGCTCGCAGTGGGGCAGACTAATTTCAGTAGCTGTGTGGGGACAGGGAATGTGGCCTTGGAGACTGAAGGCTTCATGGGAGTGGCCAGGTTGGGGGCACTGGGGAGGGAGAGGGAGAGCCACGTTTCTCATCCTTCCTGCACCACGCAGGGCTGGAAGAGGGCCCCTGAGACCTTCAGGGAGGCCTGGGCACCAAATGGATTCGGGGGTCCCTCAAATCTCCACATTTTTCAGAGAAACCAGCCCTAAGTGTCCCTGAAAAGACCCTGGAGAATAAGAGCCACAGAGAGGCCAACCTTGGGCAAAGACGTGCTGCAGTGGGGCTGAGGGCAGAGTGACAAGCCAAGCCTCTCCACCCCGAGGAGCCCCCAGGGGGTCTGAACACCCTTCCTGCTCCTGACTGGGGGGCGAGGGATTGGGACCCCAGAAGGAGGGAGTGGAGTTGGAGACCTTCCTATCCACCCACACCAGAGAGGCCCCAGGCCAACAATGAGGCCGCCCCATTTATGAGAAATGAAACCAGCTTCCCGTGGGCTTGTCAGCCAGCAACGGTGTGCACCCTCCCGCAAGTTTTCTGGGGGTTGAGGGACACACTCACCTTTCCCGAGCGCTGCGCCACGGTGCGCCCCGCCCTGCCCTCGGGTCCCCGTTTATACCGGGCATCGTTCTGCTGGCTCAGTGCCGCCCTGGACAAAAGATTTGCTGGGCCGGCCCCTGCGCGTTAGCCCTGTCGGGTCGGGCATGCTAAATCTGAGGGGTAACCTGGCTGCTGGGACCCGCCGTGGCCACACTGTGCCACCGCACTGCAGCCCACCCTGCCTGGGGTCTGCATTTAGCTCCCAGGCCTCCTTCCTCCCTGAGCCCTCCTGCTCAGCCCGAGGTGCCCCTGCACTGCCCTGGAGTGGTTGGGGAGAAGGGGGTGTCTCTCCAGACCTCCGGCCTTTCTTCCCCTGTGCTGCCCCTCACCCCTCAGGCCTGTCTCCCTCCTTCCTCCCAAGGCCTGCTCCGAGCTCCCCAGCCCACTCCCCTTTCTCATGTGGCTGCTCGCCTTGGTGCCAACTTGTCTCCACGAGTTTGCAGCCCAAGCTTCCCCGGACAGACAGACAGACAGACAGCCCTTGACCGCCCCTCTCCCGGCCGCTCTGAGCTCCCAGCTCCCCACCTTAGACATCCTGCTCCAGCTCACCCAGCCCAGCTGCCCCCACCCCCCAGGACACCATACCAGGCCTCCCTCTCCTCCCACTCTCTTCCTGCTGCCTCGATCCCTGGCACGCTCCCTCCCTGGGTCCCTCTCTCCTTGAAGATCCTGCCTAGGTGCCCAGGTGACTCGCGCTGTCCTGAGCTGGGGGCACAGTGCTCTGCCCCCTGCCTCTCCGCTGCACCAGCCAGACCACCCTGGACGCCCAGGATCTGTTCACAGCACAAAGCAGCCCTGCCGAGGAGGGAGAGCTCCCCAGGGCCCGGAACGAAGCACCTGGCAGAAGGCAGAGGCTCAGGGGTTGTGGAGTGAGCAGAGTGAACTGGGTGTGCAGCCCCCAGGCGGCTGCGGAGGTGAGCTATGAACACGGCCCCTGGCTCAGAGGGCTGGGGTGGTGGGGGACAGGCCTGAGATCAAAGGAGAGAGGGGCAGGGGCTCCGCAAGGGGTTCTGCAGGAGGGGAGGGAGGAGCTTCAGGGAGCAGTTTGCTGCTCTTCCCTCAAACAGTAGAGTATATTTTTATGAGCATTTCACAGATGAGATGCTGAGGCCCAGGAAGAGGAGGTTATGTGACCTTGGGGCAGAGGGTTGACCTTGCCTCTGCTTTGGGAGGTTTTCAAAAGCAGATAGGGCACGAACCAGGACCTGCATGTCCCCCTTGAACCCGAGGACAGTCTTCCCCAGGGACGCCCCCCAGCAGGCTGCCTCCACTGGCACCCCCACTCGCCAAGCCACACATTCCAGTGTTTGTCTCTGGACGTGGGCCCTGGTGGGGACACAAAATCAAAAACAAAATCTCCTGCCAACCCAGAAAACTTCTTCACGAAGGTAGAAGAAAAGAAAACAGTTTTACTGTTGAATAAACTTTAAACTGGAATGTGATCCGCATCACCCTGTCTCCCCTCAGAGATCACAAAGATGGAGCGAGAGCTCACTCTTATGTGGCCAGGCAGACATAACCCACTGCATTCGTGTTTTCAGGATAAAATTGCTAATCTTCTCGTATCTTTATGGCTGGAGGTGGGTTTTGCAATTTGGAGTCAGGTGACAGCTGAAGTCAGGCTTCTCAGGAAACGGGAGGGGGGACACCTACCTCTTGATGTCAAGTCTCAAAGAGATGGCCCTGCCTCCCAGAGGAAACATTCCTGAGTGGTTAGATTGGCAAGAGGCTTGTTTTGCCATTAAAAAGATTTACACGCATTTGAAAAGGACAGCGAAAGAAATTCTGCAAGAAAAGGGGGAAAGGGACGCCTCTTCCCTTATTTCCAGCCGGGAAAAGTAAGCCTTAAAAAAAGGTTTTATTTTTTAGAGCAACATTAGGTTCAGGCTGAACTCGGCAAAAAGTACAGTGAGTTCCTGTATGCCCCCTGCTCCTGCATACACACACACACACACACACACACACACACACACACTCACACACACACATATATACACACACACTCACACACTCACACACACACATACACACACAAACACACACACACAAACACACTCACACACACACACACAAACACACACACACACACACTCACACTCTCACCACACACAGCCTCCTTCACTATCAACCTCCCCATTACAGTGGTACATTTGTCACAACCAATGAACCTATGTCACACATTGGAACACAGGATGAGAGAGAGAATGTTGCATAGACTTTGTTAAAAATAACACATTTTTAAAGCCTCCCCACATAATGTAGTTGATTTTTCACAATTTACTGCTCTTTGTCCAATTCAGTAAATAAGTGTTTGACTCTAACTTTTTCTTTGGGTCTTCATCTCCTCATAAGGGCTCCTCTGCCACATAAAACTTGTAGAAATAAATTTGCAGGGCAGGTGCAGTGGCTCACTCCTGTAATCCCAGCCTCCCAAAGTGGTGGGATTACAGGCATGAGCCACTGCACCCAGCCAAAATTCATACTCTTAACTGATCAGATTATCTGACATTTAGCTTTATTTTTCTTAGATAACTGATATTCAGCCTTTTTTCTTTTATCTTCAACTAAGAGTATGAGTTTTACCAAGCATTATATTTATGCTTATACCAAAATATCAAGAAAAAAATAACAGTAATTTAACCTTAAAGTAAAAAAGAAGAAAACAACAAGCAAATTTCTCCTCTGAAATTGAGAGGCTGAGGTGGGTGGATCACCTGAGGTCGGGTGTTTGAGAGCAGCCTGACCAACACGGAGAAACCCCATCTCTACTAAAAATACAAAATAATTAGCTGGGCATGGTGGCACATCCCTGTAATCCTAGCTACTCAGGCAGCTGAGGTAGGAGAATCACTTGAATCTGGGAGGCAGAAGTTTCAGTGAGCCAAGATTGCACCATTGCACTCCAGCCTGGGCAAAAAGAGTGAAACTGTCTAAAATAAATAAATAAATAAATTACACACACACACACACACACACACACACACACACACTTTTCTCCTGTTAATCTGTTTTATGTCGATTTATTTCTCAGGCCCAGCCAGGACCCTAAGAGGATGGGGGTAGAGCTTTGCTGTCCCTATAGTGTAATGTCATCGATCCACCATATAGAGTATTCCTACTGCCTTAAAAGTTCCCTGTGCGGGCCAGGCACAGCGGCTCACGCCTGTAATCCCAGCACTTTGGGAAGCCAAGGCGGGTGGATCACCTAAGGTCAAGAGTTCAAGACCAGCCTGGCCAATATGGCAAAACTCTGTCTCTACTAAAAATACAAAAACTAGCAGGGTGTGGTGGCGGGCGCCTGTAATCCCAGCTACTCAGGAGGCTAAGGCAGGAGAATTGCTTGAATCCAGAAGGTGGAGGTTATAGTGAGCTGAGATCACGCCACTGTACTCCAGCCTTGATGACAGAGTGAGACTATGTCTCAAAAAAAAAGAAAAAGTCCCCTGTGTGCCATCTGTTTATCCCTCTCTCCCCCTTAACTCCTGGCAACCACTGGTCTTTTAACTATCTTCACAGTTTTCTCTTTTCCAGGATGTCACGTCGTTGGAATCTTACAGTATGGAGCTACTATGGTTTGAATGTGTTCCCCAAAACACAGGTGTTGGAAACTTAATCCCCAATGCGACAATGTTGATGGGGTCTAATGGGAAGTGTTTGGGTCATGGGGGCTGCACCCTCGTTAATGAATTAATGCTGACCATAAAACGGCTGCAAGGTCAATCTCTTGCTCTCTCTCACCCTCTCTTTTTCCTCTCCCATGGGATGATGCAGCAAGAAGACCCTTGAAAGACACCAGCACCTTGATGTTAGACTTCTCGGCCTCCAGAACTGTGAGCCAATACATTTGTGTTCATTGTAAATCACCCAGTCTGTGGCATTCTGTTGAAGCAGCACACAACGGGCTGAGAGGGTAAGCAGCTTTTTCAGATTGGTTTCTTTCACTAATAATATGCATTTAAGATTCCGTCAAATCTCTTTTTTTTTTTTTTTTTTTTTGAGACGGAGTTTCACTCTT
>NW_016107335.1:7534673-7557077 GCF_001604975.1 Cebus imitator | reverse complement strand
TTATTATTTTTTAAATGGAGTCTCACTGTTGTCCAGGCTGAAGGGCAGTGGCACAGTCTCGGCTCACTGCTCACTCCGCCACCTGGTTTCTAGCAAGTCTCCCACCTCAGTTTCCCAAGTAGCTGAACTACAGATGCATGCTGCCACGCCCAGCTAATTTTGTGTATTTTAGTAGAGACGGGGTTTCACCATGTTGCCCAGGCTGGTCTCCAACTCCTGACCTCAGGCAATCCAACTGCCTCGGCCTCCTAAAGTGCTAGGATCACAGGTGTGTACCACCATGCCTGGCCAATTTTTGTATTTTTAGTAGAGATGGGGTTTTACCATGTTTGCCAGGCTGGTCTTGAACGTCTGATGTCAAGTGATTCACCCACCTTAGCCCCCCAAAGTGCTGGGATTATAGGTATGAGCCACCATGCCCAGCAGAGCTTCACAGCAGGGCCAGAGCACACATACAATCCACAAAGGTGATGACAATAGAATCCAAAACAGACACGGTGATTTGGGGTGTTTTCTGAGAAATCTGTATGAAGAAATGCCCAGCCACAAGCCCCACTCAAAGAATTGTTAAAAATGGACAGATGGATAAGATTTCTGCAAATTTCATCTCCATTCCACATTTTAATGCAATATTTCACTTCTCACCTGGGATTTTATTATAATCAGTTAAAAGAGGAAGAGTTTGCTAAGATTCATATTATCTATTTGTGCCCCGGTAGAACCCCTGCCCCAAACAGCTACATAACACGCAAATGCCAACACACCAAACCTCAGCATTAGAGTAATTTCTTAGAGTCATTTTTTGAGTCATCTTCAGTAGAGCACTGTTAAAATGCACCTTGAGATAGGTGAGATCTTGAATCATTATAAAACTGCCAGTTCAGGACAAAATTCTAGGGGAACGGACTAAGAATAAATACGGTGATAGTGCAGAAGAAGCAGGCCTGAGAATGCTGTTATGGCTCAAAAAATAAAATCTCAGTAACATGTAGCCTGAGAACTACCAGTAGCTGCTCAGCATTCTTGAGAGTTTCATAGCGTGAAGACTTCTGGTTTTACTAATAAATCACCCTGAGCCATCACCCGTTTGCCTGCCTCCCTTCTCTGCCTCTTGTCTCTCCTGTTTTTGAGTAATGTGGAGCACAGAGAAGTACAGAACATAATATAAGGATGAATAACACCACCATAAAAAGTTTGTCAAATCTTTACATCTTGCCATGTTTATGTCAGATCAGTGTTTTTTCTTAAAATAAGAAATCATTGGCTGGGCAGGGTGGCTCACGCCTGTAATTCTAGCACTTTGGGAGGCCGAGGTGGGTGGATCATCTGAGGTCAGGAGTTCAAGACCAGCCTGGCCATCATGGTGAAACCTCACCTTAAAAAAAAAATAATGGCCGGGCGCGGTGGCTCAAGCCTGTAATCCCAGCACTTTGGGAGGCCGAGGCAGGTGGATCACGAGGTCAAGAGATCGAGACCATCCTGGTCAACATGGTGAAACCCCGTGTCTACTAAAAATACAAAACATTAGCTGGGCATGGTGGTGCGTGCCTGTAATCCCAGCTACTGAGGAGGTTGAGGCAGGAGAATTGCCTGAACCCAGGAGGCGGAGGTTGCAGTGAGCCGAGATCGCGCCATTGCACTCCAGCCTGGGTAACAAGAGTGAAACTCCGTCTCAAAAAAATAAATAAATAAAATAAAATAAAACAAATTAAAAAATAATAAGAAGAAATCATTATACATAGAGTTGAAGCCTTCCTTCCCCATAAGGATAAGATACTGTCCAGATTTCTGCTTATTATGTCTTTGTGTGTTTTCCTCTTTTTACTTTCTTCGTGTGTACCTGTAAATAACAGATTTTTTTTTTTTTTGAGACACAGCGTTGCTCTGTTGCCAGGCTGGAGTGCAGTGGCTCAATCTTGGCTCACCTCACTGCAACCTCTGCCTCCCGGGTTCAAGCAATTCTCCTGCCTTAGCCTCCCAAGTACCCGGGACTACAAGTATGTGCCACCACACTCTGTTAATTTTTGTATTTTTAGTTGAGACGGGGTTTCACCACGTTGGCCAGGATGATCTCCATCTCTTGACCTCATGATCTGCCCGTCTCAGCCTTCCAAAGTGCTGGGATTACAGGTGTGAGCCCCCACACCCAGCCAAATAACAAAAAATTTTTAGTGTGGCTACACTGTATGTAGCCTTCTGCAATTTGGTTTTTTTGTCATTAGTGACAAGAGTTTCTGAAATGGTGCATGAATGAAGCTCGGTAGAATTCCTCAGAAAACTTAAGTAAAATCTTCCATCTATATATTTAGTAAATTGCATGCTAGGAAATCTTCAGTATTAAAACCACACAAAAAATACTATGCGTCTCTCGGGGAAATTGTGGGACAGTTTCTCCTTGCATGTTGCGGGATACCCAGTATCCTGGCGCCTGCCCACGCATCCTTCAGCATTCTGACAATGCTACGGAAACACCCTACAAAACTCCAGCTGCACCCTGGGAACAATATTGCCTCCTTTGAGGTCCGTGCCTCTGGGTGAAATTGCTGGGTTGAAGCATGAGTTCCCCTTCAAGCCACTTGATGCCACAGAGGTCCTCCAAGTGGCCCTACTGACATACAGATGAGATCCACCCTTGGTGGGTCCAGGGCCAGTTGTGAACATCAGTTCATATTTATAGCATTTATTTGAATTGGATCTTTTGTAAATTGCTTGTTCATATGCTTTGCTCATTTTTTTCTGAGTCTTTCCTTATTGATTGTGTGTGTGTGTGTGTGTGTGTGTGTGTGTGTGTGTGTGTGTCTGTGTATGGGCATGTGTTTGTTTTAGAGACAGTCTCACTCTGTCACCCAGGCCAGAGTGCAGTGCCACGATCATAGCTCAGTGCAGCCCCAAACAACTGGGTGAAGGCATCCTCCTGCCTCAGCCTCCCTTGTATATGGGACTAAAGGCACACACCCACATCCGGCTAGGTTTTAAAAGTTTTTTGTAGAGACCGAGTCTCACTATGTTGTCCACTCTGGTCCCAAGCTCCTGGCCTCAAGGGATCCTCCCACCTTGGCCTCCTAAAGTGCTGGGATTACAGGCATGAGCCACCACGCCTGGCTGTGTCTGTGTTTTAACTTGCGATCTATTCTTCTGCTGCGCACGCGTGCATGTGTGTGTGTGGGTGTGAGTTGGCTGTTTCTTTGCTGTGGGTGTATTAACCTGTTGTCTATTCCTTGTTATGTGGACTCATTTTAGACTTTTTCCCAGCTTGTGGCTACTCCAAACCTGCCCTAATTCAATACAAAGTCACATGAGTGGGCGAGGAGGCCCTTCCAGCCCTTGCCCCTGGAGCTCTGGGTGTGTGTGACAGGCTGGAGAGAGGCACTTTCCCAGGGACCCCCTGACTCCAGCATCATCCTTGTGCTGTTGGGAGCAGAGTGGTCCTGGGGCTTGGGAGAGGCGATCCTGGATAGCGTTTGGGAGACAACACTCGGGGCTCCCCTCCAAACTGAGGCTGTATTGACACCACTGTGTAAGACCCCAAGTTCTGTCCCCTTCCCCACTTCCCTCTCCATGCCCACCCCCAGCTCCAGCCACAGTCGGCACCAGTGGAACTGCTACGGGAGCTTCTCAGCGTCCCAGTGCCTGTCCGCTCTGGGCTCCTCCAGATCATTCTCCACCCACAGCCAGAGCGGCCCCTCTCCCTATAAATGTATTATGAATCATTTTAGGCAGCAAACCTACCTTCCAGTTTAAGAAATAAGACATTACAGGCCAGGCAAGGCGGCTCATGCCTATAATCCCAGCATTTTGGGAGACCAGAGAGGGAAGACTGCTTGAGTCCAGGAGTTTAAGATCAACTTGGGCAACAAAGCAAGATGCCATCTCTACAAAAATTTAAAAAATTAGCTAGGCGTGGTGGCACATACCTGTGATCCCAGTCACTTGGGAGGCTGAGGTGAGAAGATTGCTTGAGCCCAGGAGGTCGAGGCTTCAGTGAGCCAAGATTGCCACTGCACTCTAGCCTGGGCAACAGAGAAAGATCCTGTGTCTACAAGAAAAAAAAAAGATATTACACATAGCAGGGGCTCCTGGGTACTCTAATGTGAATATGCATTTAAAACCTATAATCTGATCCTGCCTAAAATCGCTCAGTGGGTTCCCATGGCCTTTCAAGTGAAGCAGGATCCAGGACAGGCAGGACCCTGAGATGGAGGCCTCCTGAGAAGTTGCACCTGTCCTGGGGTGTGGTCCCAACGCTTCAGCTGAGCTTTCCAGGGCTCAGGGATGTGGTGTCACCCCCTGCCCTGCTGATCCCCACCCCTCTCATCTCATCTCCCCCTCACCCTACCCCACCCCCGCCCCCACTCCCCAGCCTCTCTCGCCAGCGCATCCAGTGTGTGGGGCAGGCGCTGGGCGCTACAGCTGTGGACACCAAGGAGGAGGCGCTCAAAAGATATTTACAAACGGGCTGGGCGCGCTGGCTCACACCTGTAATCCTAGCACTTTGGGAGGCAGAGGCAGGAGGATCGCTTGAGCCCAGGAGTTCGAGACCAGCCTGGGAAACAGGGTGAGACCTTTTTTCTCTCTCTCTCTCTCTTTCTCTCTACACTCTTTTCCTTAAAGATATTTACAAACGAACAAAAACTTGGAAGCACTTTGCATACCAAAGCTCAGGCGTGGGCGAGCCCAGGGGAGATTAGACTCCGTCCGCGGGCCGGGGCCGCCTGGAACAGGGACCCCAGCTCTGCCAGACGCTCCGCTAGCCAAGCGCAGTTCGTGGTCTCCCGGCCCGCGGCTCCCGGCCGGGGCTCCGCGCTTCCGCACCGGGCTGCGGGCTCCTCTCTCCGCCTCCTGCGCCCGGCCAGCTCGGGAGGACACTGACGGGTGCGTGAATGAGTGCATGAACCAGGGAACGGGGGCGCGAAGGCCAGCACCCCCAGGCTGCAGCGCCCACCGAGGGCCCCGGGGAGCTCCGCGGCGGTGCGGGGCGGTTCCAGGAGGCTCCCCCGCTGCTGGGGACCGAGCCCGAGCCCTGGCGTCGCGGCCGCTGGCTGGCAGCGAGGCAGCGGGTGTAAAGAGCCGGGTTAGGAGGAACCCCCGCCTTCCGAGGGAGCCCCCCTGCGAGTGCGCGAGGCCCGGGCCTCTGCAGGGGGCGCCCCGCCCGCGCGGCCCTCTGGCTCCGCCCCGCTGCCCTCCGGCCTCGGGGAGGGGGCTGCGGTGTTCCGGGGTCTTCGGATTCGCTCGGGGAAGGAAAGGCGGGACGTCTGCGGCCCGGAAGCCCGCCCGGGTCTCCCGCCCTGAAAGCCAGCGCGGTTCGGGTAAATGAAAGTGGCTGAAGCCCGACCCCTCGTGGTGGGCACATTCATCACACACCCAGGGTTAGAATTATTATTACCGTTACGTTTGTTTAGAGATGGGATCTCCCTCTGTTGCCCAGGCTGGTGTTGAATTCTGGACGGAAGCGATCCTCCTGCTTCAGCCTCCCGAGTAGCTGGGACTACAGGCGGGCGCCACCACACCTGCTTGGAATTATAATAAATTCGAATTCTCATAGCGCTTACTACAGCCAGCACCAACTAAAGCTTAACATATACGAAGTCATTTCATTCTCTCAGCAGTCCTAGCTGGTGGTACCGTCATTATCCCCATCTTAGAGCTGTGGGAGTGAGGCCCAGGCTGCACGAGTGACTTCCACAAGGTTACAGGGTCACACAGCAAGCAGGCAGTGAAGCTGGGATTTGAACACAGAATCGGAGCCCTTAACCTCTACAGATAATTATAACACACACATTTCCTCACCTTTGTACAGTTTTAAGAGCACACCAGCTTCACCTATTCATGTTCTTATTTTAGATTTCGCTTCACTGCCTTCTTCCTCACCTAAGTCATCAGCACATCCTGATCGCATGACTCAGAGGCTGAAAATACGCCCATCTTTTAAAAGCTACCCCTCAAAGTGCAAATTAAAAGCACAATGAGACATCACGAGTGTTGGTGAGGGTGCCAAGCAAGTGAGACTCTCACTGCTCGGGGTGTGTGAAATGGTACAGTTACTTTAATGTTTTATAAAGTCAAGATATGCTTACCATGTTAACTGATAATTCCACTCTTAGGGTTCACTTAACAGAAATTAAAACATACACCCCCAGGCTTTCACGTGTTATAGCAGCTTCATCCATCACAATAGCAGCCTGGATGCGGACCAGATGTCCACCAACATTTGAATGATAACTACATCGTAGTTCGTCCATACAACTGAATACCACTCAGCAGTAAAAAGGAACAAACTCCCGATACACACAATGGCATGAATGCATCCCAGAAGCATCCACTGAGCCTAGGGAGCCAGGTGCAGATCCCTGCTTGCTGGGCGGCTCTATGTGTATGAGACTCTGGAAAAGATACAGGACCCTTTGGTGACAAACAGCATATCAGTGGCCTCCTGGTCCAAAGCTGGTGGTGGCAGAGATATTATTTTGGAAACTTAAAATGCACTCCTAAGTAATTTATGGCTTAAAGAGGAATCATGAGAGATTTTAGAAAATATTTAGAGTTGAATGATTAAAAAAAGAGCACAGGACAGATGCAGTGGCTAACGCTTGTAATCCCAGCACTTTGGGAGGCCGAGGCAGGAGGATCACTTGAGGTCAGGAGTTCAAGAACAGCCTGGACAACATGGTGAAACCCCGTCTCCATTAAAAAATATAAAAAATTAGCCGAGAGTGGTGGCACACGCCTGTAATCCCAGTTACTAGGGAGGCTGAGGCGGGAGAATAGCTTGAACCCTGGAGGTAGAGGCTACAGTGAGCTGAGATCATACCACTGCACTCTAGCCTGGTCGACAGAGCGAGACTCCATCTCAAAAATAAATAGTCCAGGCGCGGTGGCTCCTGCCTGTAATCCCAGCACTTTGGGAGGCCAATGCAGGTGGATCACCTGAGGTTGGGAGTTCAAGACCAGCCTGACCAATATGGTGAAACCCCGTCTCTACTAAAAATACAAAATTAGCCAGGTGTGGCAGCCACCTGTAATCCCAGCTACTTGGGAGGCTGAGGTAGGGGAACTGCTTGAACCCAGGAGGCAGAGGTTGCGATGAGCCTAGCTCTCACCATTGCACTCCAGACTGGGCGACAAGAGGGAGACTTCATCTCAATAAATAAATAGATAAGTAAGTAAATAAAGTACAAAATTCATGGGTGCAAATAAGAAAGATTCAAAATAAGTATGCTCAGCGTCTAGCGGCTGCCTGCAGTCCTTGGCTCGTGGTGCTTCCTCATCTCCAAAGCCAGCAGCACACCTTCCAGTCTCTCTTAGATTCTCACCCTCTTATGAGGCCCCTGTGATTGCATGGGGCCCAACTGGAAAACCCAGGATAATCTCCCCATCTCAAGATCTTTAGCTTAATCCCATCTGTAAAGCCTCTTCTGCCACGGAAGGCAGCACAGTCCCAGGTTCCAGGGATTAAGATGTGAACATCTTTGGGGGTTGCTATTCTGCTGCCCACAGGGAGCAGGAGTGAAGCATCTGAACCCGGGGTCCCAAGCCAGGACTTTCCTCAGCACCAGCTGGCCCTCAGCAGGAGACTCAGCCGGCGCTCTCCACTGCCAGCCCTGAGCTCGCCTCTGCTTCTGCTCCCTTCCTGCGGTTCTGGAGGGTTCCTGGGCATCAGCTGGAGGGATGGGCAGAGTGGGGGCTGCACACCAGAGCCTGCAGAGTCTCAGGGCCCCATGGACCTGGCTGCCCCGCTCCCCGTCCCTCCTTCCTCAGAGTTCCCTCCCTGCCCCCTTGGAACCAGCCAGGGTGGCACCATAAGAGCGTGGGGTGATGGGGAGCAGGTGCCAACAGGATTTGTGTAGGATGGAGTACACAAGGAGGCCTGGCCTGGTTGTGTGGGAATTATTTTATGGTCCTGAGTGCCATCGATGGGGGTAAGCCTGTCCCTACTCTGGTTAGTTAGGAAAGATGTATGTCGCTAAGGGGAGGCCCTGGCCTCTCGAGGTAGGAAAGAGCCTGCCTGCTCCAGCCCAGGGAGGGAGGCTCTGTGCTGCGTCCCAGCCTCTGTCCCTGTGTGGTCCCAGTGCCGCTGTCCCCTTGGAGCAGGGCTCTCCATCATCCTGATGTGCTGCAAGTCCCTGCTGTGAGGCAGAGGCACCACACGGAGTCACACTCTCCCCGCCTGGGTTCCTGGCCCTGCGTCTCCGTCGCCTGATCTGGGAAAGGTGCCCGTGAAATCCCTCCTCACAGACCCACCATGAGGCTCAACAGCAAGTGGAGACCGTGGCATCAGCTTTTGATCTTTTAATGGATTCTCACTGTTTAGTTAATGTCCACTTTGAAGCTCACAACAAGCCTGCCATGTTGGCGAATTCTGTGCAGTTAACTCATTTCACAGATGAGCAAGCTCCTCCTGGAGGAGCAGAGGGACTGGTCACAGGTGAGTGGGCGTGGAGTGCTCCTGAGAGCCCATGGCGCAGGCCGCCCGGCACTGGCAAACAGGACACCTGGCTGCAGTGGCAGGGACCCCCAGAATTGCCCTGGGCACCCTCTGGCTGGGCTCCTGGGGGGCCTGGAGCAGACTTAGGAGCAGCCATGGCCCTGGGAGACGAGACAGAATGGGAGGGCGGGAGGAGCAGCTTTGTGCCTGCCAGGGCCTGAGGGGACAACGGCACCGACTGTGCCTCTCTTTGCTTTTCCTGATGATGGGGGCAGCTTGGCAGCTGCTGTGTGTCTCCCGCTGTTTGTCGCCTCCCAGCAGTGCCCGCGACGGTGGGAAGTGATGCAGTCACCTGGTTTGATGCTTTGCTCCCTCCCACCCCTTCCCCAGGCAGGAGGTAAGTGCCGGCCTGTGGCTCTTCACTGGGTGGTGGATTCAGGTTCTGCTAGCTTCCTAAAAGAGATGACAGGGACTGTCACTTTCTACTCTCTGGGAAGAGTTTGTTCCTTAAAGATTTTGATAAAACTGGACTTTCAAATGGTCCCAGCCTGATACTCTTCCAGAGTTAGAGTTTTCTGACTTCCGGGTTCCATTTCTGTTACAGCTCTATTTCTAGCCAGCCGTTCTATTTTTTTCTCGAGTCAATATCGGTAACTTATCCCCTTCTAGTCTACCGATTATTCCATCTAGAATGTCAAATGCACTGGCATAAAGACATCCCCGGAGTGAACTGGAGCTGTGCGCACCTGCTCCGTCTGCAGGGATGCCCCCTGGCCTGGCTTTCCCGTCTATGTCATGAACACATAGCAGGTGCCTCAGTCCCCTGGGCATCACTGGGGCCAGTCCCCACCTGACCAGTCGTCTCCTCTCTAAGTGGCCTCCCTCTCTGGTTCCCGGCATCCTCACCTGGGCAGGCAGCTCTAAGGAGAGGCCAGTGCTGCGGGCACTGAAATGTGTGCCCTGCACTGGAGGGGCTGGCACTGTCCACACTCAATGCTGCCTCCTGGGTGTCGGGGACAAGGGGCCGAATAGGATGACAGCTCTCTCCTCAGCCGAGCAGATCCTCCCCTAACACTGCTTCCCACAGCTTCTCCTCAGGTAAGAAGCTTCTGTCACCCGGTGACCCATCCCAGCACCTACCAGCAAACAGGTAGGATGGAATCCCACCTCGGCCCTAGAGGCCAGCGGCAGCCCAGCTGCTGGGATGGATACTCTCCTGGCACCTCTGAGCTATTCCAGGCTGTGTCTCAGGTGCTGCTGCAGGAGCTCCGGTGAGGCTGCTGGATTCAGTTCTGCCTCCCTAGCAGGGTGTGGGCTCAGCCTGTGTGTGTGCACATGAGTGTGTGTGTGTGTGTGTGTGTGCAAGGGCAGGGTGTGGACTTACAATGCAAGAGGCTCCCTGGAGGGCTTGGAGTCCCGCAAGGCCAATGCCCCCCAGGGCACTTGTGTTTACCGGGAGCAGGACCTTCCTCAGGACCGCCCACATGCAGGGCACATGTCCCAAGGGTACATTAGGCCCAGAGGAGACACTGGCATTTCCTGGATTCCAAGCGAGGTCCCCCTCAGGATGTGCTGGACTGGGCATGTATTCCGTGCAGGATGGCTTTCTATATGCACAGTTGGAGTCCCTTGAAATCCGTGCCACCCCACCACTCCACTGGCCCATCTTGGGCACCCAGACCTGGTCAGGGCGATGGACTTACTTGCCAGACCCACTGTCTGGAAGCTGCCACAGGGTTCGGTGGAGTTCCCTGGGAAGCTCCAGGCTCCTGTGTTCTTTGGGGCCTCTGGTCAGCCGTCCCTCTCATGGGGGTGTATGAAGGGTTGGAGAATGCCCCAAAGGGACCCAGCTTAGCTCTGGGCTGCCACCTGATGGCACTGCCAGCCTTGGCCAGTCACAGCAACCAGAGAGGGACTTCAACATTTTTGAGTATGAAAGAAGATACTCCAAGGATCTGGAGGATGAGGGTGGAGTACAGGTCCTGAGACGTGGGCTTCCTGTCTGGGCTTAAGGCAGGACTGACTCCAAGAACGGGGACTGCGCACAGCCAAGCCCTCGTGGACCGACTGAGCAGGGAGCTCCAGGGACTGCGGCAGCTGGCGTCCATGGTGCTCCCCTCGGTGCTCCACTATGGATGCCACAGTCCCCTCAGCTGTGGTCCAAGGCTGCAGCAGCATGTGCCCTCACGTCCGCCCTTCCAGCCTCAGAACTCCAGGGCACACAGCCTCGCTTGCTTCTCGCATTACAGCCCTCCTGGCCAGAGCCTCATTCCTTCAGGATCTCTCAGTCCAGAGCCCTGAGCAAGGGAGCCCCGGACAGTTCACGTGGGGCCAAGTGGGGTCTCAGCCCAGCTCACCCCTGGTCTGACTGCCTGAAGCAGGGGGGGCCACGCAGCACGCAGTCACATGCCAGCCAGGGGTGGGAGACCAAGCACAACATGAAGCCTTGCCCCAATCTTGGCCACTGCGCCTTTGCATCACCATTTGGTCCTGGTGGTGGGTGAGTGGCTCAGGACGAGGCTGAACCCTGGGCTGGTGGCAGAGCAGAGGCAGGAGGAGAGAGGAGCTCCTGTGAGCAGGGATGTGGCTTTCACCGCGGCACCATGTGCAGGATGAAATGAGACATTGGTGGGATTCACATCAAGACAGGGTTTTTTTAATTAAAAAAAAGATTTTTTGAGACAGGGTCTCACTTTGTCACCCAGGCTGGAGTGCAGTGGTGCAATCAAAGCTCACTGCAGCCTCCAACTTCTGGGCTCAAGTGATCCTTCTGCCTCAGTCTCCCAAGTAACTGGGACTATAGGCACATGGTACCATGCCCAGCTAAGTTTCACGTTTTTGCAGAGAGTGAGTCTTGTTATGTTGCCCAGGTTGGTCTCCAACTCTTGGCATCAAGCAATCCTCCTGCCTTGGCCTCTCAAAGTTTTTTGTTTTTAAATTCTATTTGTTTTATTTTTTTGAGACTATCACCCAGGGTAGAGTGCAGTGGCGCAATCTCAGCTCACTGCAACCTCTGCCTCCAGGGTTCAAGCGATTCTCCTGCCTCAGCCTCCTGAGTAACTGGGATTATAGGCTTCAGCCTGGCTAATTTTTTGTAGTTTTAGTAGAGACGGGGTTTCACCATGTTGACCAGGCTGGTATTGAACTCCTGACCTCAAGTGATCCACCTGGCTAGGCCTCCCAAAGTGCTGGGATTACAGGCCTGAGTCACCGCACCCCACCTTGTTTTTGCTTTTTAATTAAGCCCCGACTGTGGCAGGAGTTCCATGCATGGAATGTGGAAGTCATTGGCTTTCACAGGGCCTTCGTCCTCATCTCGGTTCCCGGGCGCTGCTGTAACAACATTCCTGAGGCTAATTCAGAAGGAAAAGAAACTCATTTTCTCACAGTTTTGGAGGCTGGTAAGTCCAGGTCATGGTGCTCGCAGGGGCAGGGGCAGGGGCAGGGGCAGGGGCAGGGCCTGGTGAGGGCCTGTTTCTCCTAGACGGCACAGTCTCCTTCACGCGGCAGAAGAGAGTGGACCCACCCCTTCACGCCCTTTGATAAGGGCCCAGAGCCCATCCGTGCGGCTTCACCCTCAGACTTCCTCCCCCTTGGAAAGGCCGCTCTTCTTCCCCGTATCACATGGGCGATTAAGTTTCAAAATGTACATTTTGGGAGCACGTTCAGACCACAGCACTCCTCAAATCCGAGGATGTGGCAGAAGACAGAGGAGGAGGACTAGGCAGAGCCTGCTTCCTGGGCCTCCAGGGCAGCTCCTGGCACCCGCAGGAAGTCCTACGCGGAGCTGTGGGCCAGCCACCATTAGGTGACAGGTGGCAGGAGAGGGGGCTGGAGCCCTGGAACCCGAAAGCCTACATGCGAGGAAGATGCTGTCCAACCTCCCCTCAAAACCAGGATCGGCAGAAAAATAGAAGAAAGCACCTCATGACAGCAAGGGCAGCCTCACATTCCACGAGGACTCTAATTCTGGGGGTCATGGAGCCTGTACACCGGGCTTGGGGTTCCAAGGACCTGGCTGTCATTGTGCTGCTGGGTGACACAGGCATGAGCCCTGCGCTGTCTCTTGCCGCCTTCCCTGCAGAGCCGTGAAGGAGCAGCGGGCAGAGCTGGTGCCCCACTGTGCCAGCCCCTTCCCTTTCCTGGGAGCCGCGCTTTCCAGTCTCCCTTCACCCTGAACCTGGAAGCCCCGAGGCCCCTGGGAGGGCTCAGTGTTTCTGAAGGCAGATGCTGCATCTTCGTGAGGGGCTCGTGTGTGGCCCCCAGTCCACCAGCACCAGGGTCACCTTGAACTCATTAGAAGGGCAAAGTCTGGGGCTCTACCCCCGCACTGCTAAATCTCAGTCTGCACTAAGCAACGCCGTCCCCTGAGTGGCCGTCTCGGGCTGCTGACGTGTGCATACGTGTGCATATACATGGATCCATGCATGTGTGTGCTCATCAACTGGGACCATGGCCAGCTGTTAGAAAACGTGGGATCTTGTCTTGGTTCCAACATGGACTTTCTGGCGGTTAGTCCGTTTGCATTGCTGTAACGGAATACCTGAGGCTGGGTAATTTATGAAATAGAGAGCTTTATTTGGTTCATGCTTAGTTTGGTTCAGGCTGTACAAGAAGCATGGCGTTGGCATCTGCCTCTGGTGAGAGCCTCAGGAAGCTTCCAGTCATGCAGTAAGATGAAGGGGAGCCAGTGTACCCCACAGCAAGTAGTAGCCAGAGAGGCAGGGGGAGGTCCCCGACTCGTGTTAACAACCAGATCACGAGTGAACTCAGAACGAGAACTCACTCAGGACTGTGAGGAAGGCACCACACCGTCCATGAGGGATCCACCTCCCGACCCAAACACCTTCTGCTAGGCCCCACCTCCAATGCTGGGGATCACATTTCAGCATGAGATTTGGAGGGGAAACACATCCAAACCATATCATTCCTCCCCTGACCCCCCAAATCTCATATATTTTTCACATTACAAACTACAATAATCCCTTGTCTGAAGTCTTGACCTTCTAGCATTAACTTAAAAGTCCAAAGTCGCATCAGAGACTCAAGGCAAATTCCCTCCACCTAAAAGCCTGCAAAATCAAAAACAATTTCCTTCGAAGATACAGTGGTGGCACAGGCATTGGGGAATGAATCCCATTCCAAAAGGGAGCAATTGGCCAAAAGAAACAGGGAACAGGCCCGATGCAGTCTGAAACCCAGCAGGTCAGACACTAAACCTCAACGCTCCAACATCACCTTCCTTGACTCCACGTCCCGCATCCTGGGCACACCGGTGTGAGGGGTGGGCTCCCGAGGCCCTGGGCAGCTCTGCCCCGGTGACTTTGCCAGTTGCACCCCCATGGCTGCTCTCACAGGTTGGACTTGAGTGCCTGTGGCTTCTGTAGGCAAGCTGCTCGTGGCTCTGCCATCCTAAAGTCCAGAGGGTGGGGACCTCATTTCCACAGGCCCGCTGCAGTGCCCCAGTATGGACTCTGTGTGGAGGGTCCGTCTTACGTGTCTCCTCGGCATCGCCCTGGTAGTCTCTGCGGGGACTCTGGGTGGAAATCCAGGCGGACACTTCCAGGCCTCCTTCACTTTTGCATGCTGTGCACCTGCAGACTTAGTACCATGTGGAAACCACCAAGGCTTACAGCTCGTGCCCTCTGAGGTGGGTCCTGAGCTGCAGCTGGGGTGGCAGGGGTGTGGGGAGCACGGTTCTGAGGCTAAGCAGGGCCGCAGTGGCCCTGGGCCTGGTCCACGAAACCTTTCTTTCCTTCTAGGCCTCTGGGCCTGTGATGGGAGACACATCCCGACTTCTGCAGTGGCTTTCAGGCGCTTTCCCGGCGTCTTGGCCATGAGCACTCGGCTCCTCGTTAGTCATGCTAATCTCTCTAGCAAGTGGCTGCTTCAGCTCACCTCAGTTCCTCTCCTGGAAATGCTTTTCCTTCTCTACCACAAGGCTTGGCTGCAAATTTTCCAAATTTTTACACTCTGCTTCCCTTTTAAAAAGAAGTTTAAAGTCATTTCCTTATTCCCATATGTGAGCATAGGCTAGCAGGCGCAACCACATCACATCCTGAATGCTTCACTGCTTAGACATTTCTTCCACCAGACACCCCAGGTCACCACTCTTAAGTTCAAACTTCCACCACTTCCCAGGACTTGGACGCAATGCAGCCAAGTTCTTTGCTAAGGTGTAAAGGGTGACCTTTGCTTCAGTTCCCAGTGAGTTCCTCACTTCCACTGAGACCTCATCAGCCTGGCCTTCACTGTCTGTATTTCTATCAGCATTTTGGTCACAACCAGTTAACAAGTTTCTAAGAAGTTCCAAACTTTCTCCTTGTCTTCCTGTCTTCTTCTGAGACCTTCAAACTCTTCCACATCTCCCTGTCACTTAGCTCCAAAGCCACGTCTGCACTTCAGGTACCTTTATAGCAACACCCTACTCCTCAGTATCAATTTTCTGTGTTAGTTAATGTTGGAAAAGGGTTTATAACATAGAGAAAAATCCACACCGAGACAATGGATGGCTCAGCAAGGCTAGTTTACCTCCTGCAGGAAGGGTGCAACTCGCCAGCAGTCTTGCCAGGAGAGCACACCTGAACAAAGGAGGTAGGGACATTTATAAATTTCATAACCTGATGCAGTCGCCCCACTGTGTGTCCAGTTTCCATTGGCCAGAACGGAACCTCACATTCTATGCTTGACCCCATTGGCTAAAAACTTGGTAATTTCCTGAACAGATAAGGGGAAAGAAGACGAGGAAGAAGAGGAAGCTAGTCAGGAGAAGGTCAGGAGGGTCTCCAAATGAGGAATGGCGTGCACCAAGGTTTGGAGCTTGCCTAGTTCTGTTCAGACGTACCGGAGTGAGTCAAGTTAGCTGATTTAAGACGTAGCTGCTTTAGAGAATATATACACATGGGTATATGTTTATGCTAATAGCAGATAATGGCCATAGAGCAAGAGAGTGTAACTCCTTATAATGTAGTCTGAGATATCAACTTTGAAGAAGAACTTTCCCATCGCTCACAGTCAATTTGCGTTGCTGTAAAGGAATACCTGAGCCTGGGTAATTTATCAAGAAAAGAGGTTTATTTAGCTCACAGTTCTGCAGGCTGTACATGAAGCATAGTGTTAGCATCTGCTTCTGGTGAGGGCCTCAGGAAACTTCCAGTCATGGCAGAAAGTGAAGGGGAGCCAGCATATGTCGTGAGAGGGAGCAAGAGAGATGGAATTGGGGGGGGGGAGGCCCTGACTCTTTTTAACAGCAAGATCTTGCCAGAATTCACTCATTACCATGAGAACAGCATCATACCAATCATGAGGAATCTGAACCCAAACAGCTCCCACCAGGCCCCACCTCTAACCCTGGCGATCACATTTCAGTTATGAGACGTTGGGGGGAACACACATCCAAACTATCTCACTGGGGACTCCCAGCAGATCACAGCTGCTCTGAGCATCACCTTCCTCTTCTGTAAACAGGAAAGTTCTGGCTAGCTGCCACTGGGATCCTTATCCTTTCTTGACCTGGTTTGCCGGGGGCTATCTTGGTCTTAAAACCGCAGGCCACATTTTGAGGGAACCCTCCGTATTTGTCTCCTGGGGCGGCCATAACAAAGTAACCTGAACCGGGTGGCTTACAACAATAGAGACAGAATCTCTTGTTCTGGGGGCTGGAAGTCTGAAATCAAGGTGTTGTGGGGTTGATTTCTTCTGGGAGTCTCAGCGAGGGGAATCTGCCCCAGGCCTCTCCTGCTCCTGCTGGTGCTGGCAGTCCTTGGTGTTCCTTGATGTGTAGCTGCGTCACTTCAGTCTCCGCTTCTCTGTGACCAAATTTATTTTTCTTTTTTTTTTTTTTTTTTTTTTTTTTGAGACGGAGTTTCACTCGTGTTACCCAGGCTGGAGTGCAATGGCGCGATCTAGGCTCACCGCAACCTCCGCCTCCTGGGTTCAGGCAATTCTCCTGCCTCAGCCTCCTGAGTAGCTGGGATTACAGGCATGCACCACCATGCCCAGCTAATTTTTTGTAGTTTTAGTAGAGACGGGGTTTCACCATGTTGACCAGGATGGTCTCGATCTGTTGACCTCGTGATCCACCCGCCTCGGCCTCCCAAAGTGCTGGGATTACAGGCTTGAGCCACCGCGCCCGGCCCCCAAATTTATTTTTCTTATAAGGCAGGGGTCCCAACCCCCAGATCACGGACTGGTCTGGTCCGTGGTCTTTTAGGAACTGGGCCGCACAGCAGGAGGTAGCAGGTGGGGAGCAAGCATTACCACCTGAGTTCCACCTCCTCTCAGACCAGCGGTGGCTTCAGATTCTCAGAAGCACAAACCCTGTTATGAACTGTGCATGCCAGGGACCTAGGCTGTGTGCTCCTTATGAGAATCGAGCTAATGCCTTATGATGTAAGATGGAACAGTTTTCTCTTGAAACCATACCCCCAACTCCAGTCCGTGGAAAAATTGTCTTCCACGAAACTGTTGCCTGGTGCTAAAAAGTTTGAGGGCCACTGTTCTAGGGACAGCCACCATTGGCTAGGGTCCACCCTAATCCAGTCTGTCCTCACTTCAACTCAGTTCACTGGTAATGACCCTATTTTCAAACAGAGCCACATTCCTGGGTGCTAGGAATGAAGACTTCAACATGTCTTTTGCGGGGACACAATTCAACACACAGCCCCCTCAGTCCCAGTCCCCCGGGGCGGTTAGTGGCCCAGCCACCTCTGTGGCCCTGCAATCCTGTCACTCCTGCTGTGCTCCCTCTTGATCTGGACAATAAGAGCCCAGTGCCAGGCCAGGCACAGTGTCTCACGCCTGTAATCCCAACACTTTGGGAGGCCAAGGCGGGCGGATCATGAGGTCAAGAGATCGAGACCATCCTGGCCAACATGGTGAAACCCCATTTCTACTGAAAATACAAAAACTAGCTGGGCATGCTGGCACGTGCCTGTAGTCCCAGCTACTCGGGAGGCTGAGGCAGGAGAATTGCTTGAACCCAGGAGGTGGAGGCTACAGTGAGTCGAGATCACGCCACTGCACTCCAGGCTGGTGACAGAGAGACTCCATCTCAAAAAAAAAGAGCCCTGTGCCATTACTGTCTAAGCCAGTGCTTCACAACACGTGGCCCCTGAGCCAGCAGCAGCAGCAGCCCTGGAACTTGGGAGAAATGCAGATACCCTGCACCCAGCCGGGGCCTGTGAATCAGGAACTGTGCAGGGAGGCCAGCCTGTGTCAGCGAGCCCTCCAGGTGACTCTGATACGAGCCAACGTGTGGGAACTGCGGAGCCAGGCTGCTGCACTGGCTTAGAGCTGTTACTGTCGTTCTACAGCTTTACACAACTTTTCCCAGACACAGAAAAGGTTGCTCCTCGGAATGATTTCTGTTACGGGATAATAAAAATCCTGACGTCAGAGCTCAGGAATGTGACCTTCCACTGCTCCAGCTGTAATTCCCTGCCGTCCGTCTGCCTTTTAGGGTAAAGTTCAGCACATATCACCCTCGTGAACCGCAGCCCATAAAGCAGCCGCAGAGTGCTGTGCTGATGTACTTGAATTCCTTGCTAATCTGATGATGATGGGACAGGGTCGGGGGGAGAGTGAAGGGACACACGGAACGCCACGCGGCAGCCACGTGGTGCAGGCAGAGGCTCTCTCCCCGTGGCAGCCTGCCAGCTGGCTGTCATGTTCCTGTAGGGAATAAATCAGGAGGCACAGCTCTGCCCGGGACTTCCTTGGGCCGGAGGAGGAACTGGATGAAAGGTCGGGCTGCCCAGGCCACAGTAATTTCCGAATCTTGTGCTATTTCTTGTGAAACCACTAACCTAAGATCGTTTTCCATTGTGGCAGATGTGGGAGATGGAGCGACCTTCAGGGTTGTCTCCTAGGCGACCCTCTCCTTCGCAGATGAGGAGCTGAGGTCCCGCCGCTCAGAAGCCGCTGGGACAGGTTGGCAGCCTCCCTGGCCAGGACAGGGTCTGACTGGGTAGGTGTGGGACTGGGCTCTGAGGACCGACAGTGACACCGCACAGCCAACCTTCAGCACACTGGTCATGAGAATGTGGGCAGGCCTGCAATCCTCAGGTCATCGGGTCAGTAGCTCTTAGCAGATCATAGTGTTCTTGATGCCTTGGGCCAGACTGGAATGAAATATTTTCTCTCGGATTTGGTAAACTCACTTGCTAGGGTAGTTCGTAATGTTCCGTATTGCCTCTTTGGATGTGTAGCCCAGGAAGAAAATGACAGCACTGCAGGATTCTGGAGCCACCCACAGCACCGACTGCTGCTGGAGATACACAACTGTGGGCGCTCATGAAGCTGCAGAAACTCGCGAGGACCCTGACACCAGATGAGAGCTTCCGCTGGCAGTCCGAGGTAAACACATCCAGCCTCAGGACTGTGGCGTGGCTGAGTGCTTCTATAGCGCTTTGGAAACGTACTTTTGGCCATGACAACAATCCCTGGTGAAGGGAAGCTTTATCAATAAAATAAGACAGAATATGGTGTATAAGGGAGTTGCCCAAAGGTTCATATTAGTTGCAGAGGAAGCCAGGACTGGAATGTTCCAAGTCTTTGTCCGTGACTAGGGATGAAGCTCTACTGGCCGGGATTCCCTGTGGACATCTGGCCATCAGGCTCCTGGGCTGTGTCCCAGCGTGGTGTGGTGGAAACACAGACTAAGTGGGGGATCTGGAGACTAACTACCCCTTGACCTCTCTGGGCCTCAAGTTCCGCACTCTAGGATGTTAAATTAGATCTGATTCTTTCCTGTTCTGACTCCACAGCAGCTCTCGCCTGGCCATTCTGTTGCCCTCTAAGAAGTCATTGAGGTAGGGAGGATGGACAACACACACACAAAATTTTTTTTTTCTTAATGTAAAACGTTCCCTTCTTGGGGGAGGGTAAGGAGGTACAATGGTTCTGGAATCTCCCAAGGAATGCTTTGAAGGCATCCTGGTTGAAACTGGCAGGGCCTGCTAGGTAGCATGGGCAACTGAAGTAACCACAGCATCCAGAGGCTTCTGCAAGCACGCACACCTTCTGGAACCTCAGACTGTGCTGAGGAGGCTCTGGCACAGGGGCAAGGCAGCAGTGTGCACATCTCTCAGATTGCAGCAGCAGC
The DNA here is from genome assembly GCF_001604975.1 of Cebus imitator. Classification (NCBI taxonomy): domain Eukaryota; kingdom Metazoa; phylum Chordata; class Mammalia; order Primates; family Cebidae; genus Cebus; species Cebus imitator. The sequence goes on along the minus strand of NW_016107335.1, from coordinate 7,537,551 downwards.
CTGCTGGCACTACAGATGTTTTCTTGAGAGCCCAGACCTCTATAAGCATTGCTATGAGATACTAATCTGAAAGGCAGCAGCACATGACTTCCAGACCTCTGGGTCCAGCTGCAATCTCAGTCTGTTTGCATTAAACAGTGGCAGAGGGCACTGAGCAGGAGCAGCACTTCCTTGTTAGGAGCCAACAGATGGACTCAATAACAACAGGTCAAATGGCATCACAATACACTGTATACATGGTGGGAAATTTTAACCACACAGCCACAGGCTCAGGCGAAATTCCAGAGAACCTGCCTAGAAGGTGGTGCCCTACAAAGGCTCCTCTGCTCCTTCATTCAGCAGCAACTCTATCGGGAACCATGCAGTAAGGACCCCAGAAACCCAATGAGAACACTGGCAAAAATTTTCCAAACAAATAAACGTTTCTAGAGCTCTGGAAATTAACTAAATGCTCATAACAATCCAGGGAGTGTTGAAGGAAACTGGCCGAATCTCAGAGCAGCAAGTATTGCAGCATTTTTACCTGCCCTATTCACAGCCCTCCAACCCTCTGCCCCCCAGCTCCCTGGTAGCCTTGAAAGCAACAGCAGCAATCCCTGTAAAACCCAGCAGCTTAGCAGCCACAGGAAAGGTAAAGATAAAGGCTGGAGCTGAGAGTGACCTCATTTGCCGTCTGGTGATTCCGCCTCCAATGGCTAGCCTGTGACCTGATTCTTAGCTCACCCAGCATTCTCCCTGGGGATGTTTGTCAAAACAATCAGCAGCAATTTAGTTGGCACTGGGGCAAACAACAAGCTAACAAAAACTGTAAAATGAGATATCCACAGGGGGCCTGAGAAGCCATTATGTTCCTGGGGTTACACAAGAGACAGCAGGCTCAGGGCTAAGTGCTGCTCATGAAATACCTGAACAGGTTGGGTGGGTAGAAGTGCTGACAACAAAACTCTCCCAACTTTTATACCCAATAAGACTATCCTTCTTGAAAAATAAGGAAGACATTCCCAGATTGAAAAAAAACCCAAGATAAACCAGTGTTAGTAGACCCACTCTACAAGGAATATCAAAAGACTCCATCAGGCTGAAAGAAAAGGACACTAGACAGTAATTTGAAAGGCAGCCACATAAGCATGTAGAAAAGACAACATCAATGTATTTTTTTATTGTAACTTATTTCCTCTATTTGATTTAAAAGGTAACTTCACAAACCAATTGTAAGCCTGTGCTGATGGGCATACAATATATAGAAATGTCATTTGCATGACAATAGCAGCACAAATGAGGGACTGGAGACAAGCTTTTGTATGCTATTGAAATTAAGTTGGTATGAATCTTAACTAGAGTGTTAAAATAAATCATGATGTTAACTGTAATTCCCAGGGCAACTGCTAATAACTTACACACACACACACACACACACACACACACACTCTCTCTCTCTCTCTCTCTCTAAGAAACCACAAGGAAATTAAAATGGCACAGTAGAAAGTATTTCATAGGCTCTGTGCTAGTAGGAGGAGGAGCAGGGAATCAAAAGATGTCTGAGACAGACACTATCTCCACTCCAGCCAAATCTAGTTGAGTAATACACAATATACACAACACAAGGAACAAAAGTGACGATCAGTTATAACACATGCTGTACCATGTGATAAAACGTGAGAGCTTGGATAGATTCAAGGAGATGGGTGCTTCAGGCTATCCTAGAAGGCCCTGGGAAGAGATAAGGTTGAGATCTGAAGGCTGAGAAGTTTCAGAAAGGAGTATCCCAGAGGGAGGAGCCCCAGAAGTCCCCATGGCCAAGAGGGCTTTCTGGCTCTGGAAACTGACCAAGGCCACTGGCTAGACGGGGTTGAGCTAAGCAGCAGCAAGGTCACACTGAACCTTGAGGCTGGGACACATGGATTTGGCACAATTAACACGGAAGGATTTTAAGCAAAGGAGCAACATGATGCTGTTTTTACAAGCTGGCTTTGGTGGCAGTGTAGGGGCTTGGAGGGTGTGTCATTCCAGACTAGGACGCAGTGGAGACAAAAGTGGAGAAAATACAAGGTACAGTTTTGAAGGCAAGGCCCTTAGGATTTGTTGATGGATCAGATGGGGAGAATGAGGGAAAGGATAAAGAATAGCTCCCAGATTGCTAGTTTTCATACGAGCTGAGTGAATAACGGCGTTATTTCCTGAAGCAGTGAGTTCAGGAGAGGACCAGGTTTCCGAGGGAAATCAAGAGTTCGATTTTGGACATAGTAAACCTGAGATGCCTACAAAACAGCTAAGAAGAGAGTCTTGTCAAGATCAGCCTGGAGCCCAAAGAGGTCAAGGTGGGAGACATTTTGATCTCTTCCGGTTACACAGTTAAAGCTCTGCTTGAAGAGTATCAAGCAAGGCAGGATGCAGGCAGGAAAAAAGGCCTGCTGAGATGTTTGGTAGAGAACAGCTGAGGAGATGGCCACACGAGCAGAGCTGGCAGGCTGACCAGGAGACAGTGGAGTCATGACAAGAGACAGCAGTGAACTGTGTGGAATGTAGAATGCTACCAAGAGGTCAAGAAAGAAACCAGAAACCACCTATCAGACTTGGTGACAAGCAGGTGAGAAGCCACTCAGGCAAGAGCATCTCTGGTGATCCAGTGGGGAGATGTCAGACTAGATAGGACCTGGAGTGGATGGCCAATTTAGTTTTGTCAAAATTCTATCATATTCATTTTAATTTGTAATGTTATTTTATAATTTGTATTTTAAAATTTAATTTTGAACGGCAAAATACTTTGGATATAGTTTTATAGCTGCACTTCCTGTATTTCACTAAATCTAAGACTATACTTACGTACCACTAAGAAAAGCATTACCTTTTACAACAGTTTTTTTTTTTTTTTTTTTTT
>NW_016107335.1:7520995-7534389 GCF_001604975.1 Cebus imitator | reverse complement strand
CAGATCTGACTATGTTGCTAGGCTTAAGAGCAGTGGCTACTTACAGGCATGCTCTCGCTGCTAATCGGCACAGTTCTGACTGCTGTTTCCAGGTTGGACTGACTCTCCCTTTCTTAGGCAATCTGGTAGTCCTTGGCTCTCAGGTCACTATATTGACGCTGAACTTAAGTGTACACACCAGACTGGCACTGCACACTACAGCTCAGAACGCCTGGGCCCCAGCAATCTCCCACCTCAGCCTCCCGAGTAGCCAGGACTAGAGGCACATGCATCATGCCCAGTGACAATGTTTTATCACTGATTATAAGACATGTTCTGGCTGGGCACGGTGGCTCACGCCTGTAATCCCAGCACTTTGGGAGGCACAGGAGGGCAGATTGCCTGAGGTCAGGAGTTTGAGATCAGCCTGACCAATACGATGAAACCCCGTCTCTACTAAAAATACAAAAATTAGCTGGGCATGATGGCACGTGCCTGTAATCCCAGGTACTCGGGAGGCTGAGACAGGAGAGTTGCTTGAACCCAGGAGGCGGAGGTTGCAGTGAGCCGAGATCACACCACTGCAATTCAGGATGGGCAACAAGAGTGAAAAAGACTAATGCTCCAACTGTCAAGTAAATGAGTCAACTGTCTTCTTGGGATTGCTGCCTTGGACAGCTGGACTGGGGCTTATCCTGTGTGGCAGACACCTCCAAGGTTCAACGCAGGATTTACACTGCACAGGGGTGCAGGTTTCCCTGCTATGTTCATGGCACTCAGAACAGAGTCTAGCACATGCCAGGTGGTCAGGGCATACCTGAAGGGATGTGTGAAGTACACCACATCAAGAAATGACACTGTGCTCCCTTCAATCAGGAGTCCAGTCCTCAAAGGACCACTCCAGGAGAGTTGAACTTGTTCCTAATACAATATGCTGTTGTAAGTTCCATTTACATAGACATAACTGGATAAACTAGATACCCATTTTACATTTAGCACTCATACATTTTTAGTCCTAAGAATAACCCTGACAATAACAATACTGTGTTGTCAAAATTTATTTTTATTTAAAAGGTGATTATTTGGCCAGGCATAGTGGCCCATCTCAGCTACTTGGGAGGCTGAGGTGGGATGCGCCCTTGAGCCCAGGAGTCTGTGACCAGCCTGGGCAACACACTGAGACTCTGGCTCTGGAAACTTTTTTTTTTTTTAATTAGCTGGGCATGATGGCATAGGTGCCTGTAGTCCCAGCTACTCAGGAAGATCACTTGAGCCCAAGAATTTGAGGCTGTAGTGAGCTATGATCTGCACTCTAGTCTGGGTGACAGAGTGGATCCTCTTTAAAAATGTATTTGGTGGAGGTCTTCTAAGGCAGAAATTTCATCCTGGAATGGCAAATGAGGCAAAAATATTTTAAAAATCCAAATTAATGGCATATGTTTTAAGAACATAGCTTTTCATCAAAAAAACTGCAAAACAAAACTATATTTTATTAATAAAGTCAATGGTAACATTTGCTTACATATTAGAAATAGCTCTGTGAAACTTTAGCTGCAAAAGGGAATCATTTAAAAAGCACCGCTCAACTCCAAGTTTGACTCACAGAAAAGGTGACAGCCACCAAGCAAATGAAATCCCTCCTCTCCTTCACAGCTGCTCCTTGGAGAAAGGGAGGGCTGTCGTCCGGGTCTGAAGGAGGCTCCCGAGACCCTCACACAGAACACTGAGCTCCGGGCTGGTCTAGGATGGAAGCAGGCAAGGCTGCTTCCTCAATCATCTCCTGCGACACAGACATCGAGCTAAGCTACGAGTGAGGGTGAACCGTGCCTCTCAGCAGTTCCTCCTCCTAGTCCAGCCTCCCGACCACGAAGCATTTCAGTCAAGGTTTAGGATTTGAGAGTGGAAGGAGAGAATCTGATCACTGGGGAGGAGCTTCCCTCACAGACCCCCAGGGCCACTCAGCTTCAGTCGGCTGTAACCCAGCCCCAACATCTGCCAGCCACTGGCCAGGGCGTCCACGGGAACAGGCACCTCAGCGTGGCCACGTCTTCCCTGGTTTCTGCAATCCAACCTGGGGCCTTCCTGAAGGCCAAGCGAGAAACTCAGGAAAAGGCTTTTCTTCTTTGAAAGCCACATCAAGTAGCACAAAGGACTGAGGTTTGCAGCTATTTTATTTACAAGTATACATTTAACACAATGAAATCAACACTGACACACTGAAGCCTGGTTAGTAGTAGTGTAACAATATGCATCATGTTGATGGTTACATTATTTTAAACAACAAACTACACTGAAAAATTAATGCCAATAAAATTCTTGGTCATAATATTAAGAAATACAATATATAAATTGAAAATATGATTGCTTAAAATTTGAAAATGGAAGTGAACTCATTTGGACAGAGTCAGAGTTAACATAATCTGAAGGGAGGGGAGCTCTGACCCAAATGATATCTTTCAGGTTAACAGAAGAAAAAAGAAGCATAGTTTCTCTTCCAGGATAACAGGCAGTTTGCTTCTTCAGGTAGAAGATATTCCCAGTGTCCTCAGGCTTTGCAGCAGAATCACATCACCGAGCATGAAGACTTGCCTTGTGAAGCTGCTCCATCAATTTTCTCTGCCTCCAAAATTATCCTTCTAAAAACATCAACAGCAGTCTGAAAAAAGAAAGAAACCCAATCACAGTGTTAGCGTGAGGCTGAACTCCAAGAGTACTTCACCAGCTGAGGAGGACACGCGGCTTGCCCAGCCCTGCTGCTGGTGGAGGTGAAGAGGATCTGGTGAACCCCAGATCTTCAGGACCTCGACGCCCAGTGAGGAAACTGCCTCCATCCCTACTGACCCAGACCACAACCAGCCTCCCATTGTGCTTTTTACCCCGTTTTCTTCAGGCCAGAAGAGTCCTCACTCCTGGGCTTACCATCATCTCCTGTCCCACTCTACCCCACGACCCCCTCCCAAGTGTCCTCTGACCTCAGAGTCCCTCTTCACTTCCGGCGCTATCTTCCCTTCTTTCCCGTGGGACACGCTCTTCTAGCAGCCCTTGCCTCTCACATCCTTGACACCATGAGGCCTCAAGTGGGGGAGGCCCCCTCTGTGCTCCTTCTGAGATGCCACGATGCCAGTCTCCAACGCCTCTGTGGCGTAATTTCATTTCAATCCACAAACTGCCCTCCCTACCTCCTGGTCTCTCCTCTCCTCTCCTGACCGTCTTCCTGCCCTGACCTCAGCCCAGGGTCAACCCTGCCAGTCCTTCACCACAGAGAGGAATCACGGCCACTTGGAACAGAACTCCTCTTACACTGAGAGGGGAGGAAACTGTCAGATGCTGTCATTTAAATGCATCCTGCGGTCATGAAAAGCTGCCCTTGTTCTCAGGAGCCCCACGGAAAGTGCTCAGTTCTTGCATCACCAAGAATCCCCTCCCCGCATCACTCCAGTACTTTCAGTATCCCACAAAACCACCACGTAACAACTTCCAGCATCCCATCACACCACCTTCCCAGCTCTTTCTATAGCTATCCTGAAGCAAGTTTTCAGCCCCACAGGGCCTGAGCTGTTGACCCGATTACTACATCTCCCCGTCCCTTAACCACTTCTAGCTCTTCCCTTCCCCCTCAGCCAGCGCAGGCTCAGCAGTCCACCATGGTGTCACTGCACTTCACCTCCCTTCCCTACCAAGTGTTGCCAGCACAGTGTCTGTGGCCACGCTGTAAACACTGCCCAGGGAGAACACACATGGCCGACTGCTGACTTCACACTCATGACCAGGAACCTGGTGCTGACACTTGGTGCTGCCTAGCCACCAGACTGCACCCCTGGGTCTGGGCACTCCCCAGAGAAAGGCTCCATGCCTTGTCCCTGCTCCTCAATGTTCCTCATCCTCACGCTCAGCTGCAAACCTTGTTTTACACACTTCACTGGAAAACGGAAGCCACCTTCATGAAAGAACTCCATATCCTCTATCCACCAAGCAGACCCACCCACTTGAATGTGGGCTCCCATCCTCAGCCTTCTGTCCTGCTGCTATGAATGAGGTATCTGTTCTCCTAGTTAACAGAAGCCAACCCCAGGTCCCACCCCACGTATCTAATCTAGGTCACTGGCTTCGGACACCTGATTGACAGGGAGCAGTGATTAGAGAAAACAGGACTAGATGTGGGTGAGATTTACAATTCAGTCTAGTTCTTATACCATGTAAGGTAGATGGTGATCTTAGAAACACCATTTAACTTCTCTGAAACTTAATTTCTTCAATTCTAAAATGAGGTGGTTCAACTACATGATCTGAAGGATATAGTTGGCACTCAATGGATGATTGATTTCATCCAATTTTTAAAATATAGGTATCTCTTCACTATCTCAATTCTTATTTGAATTCTGTCCATACTCAGAAACTGAGCTGATTTTGATAAATCCCTTGCTATCTGGAACTTGGGTACCAATTACACAGATTTGTTTATTCTTTCATCCATACATAGGAGGACATAACCACAGGGATTCACTGTCCCTCTGCATCCCAACACGGGCCCGTCTCACTCTCCCTCGGCGTCCCAGCGCAGGGACGGTCTCACTCTCCCTCAGCGTGCCAGCGCAGGGATGGTCTCACTCTCCCTTGGCATCCTAGCACCGGAAGGACTCACTCTCCCTTGGCGTCCCAGCGTGGGACGGTCTCACTCTCCCTCCATATCCCAACAAAGGACTGACTCACTCACTCTCCATATCCGAACACAGGACGATTCATTATCCCTGCATATCTGAACACAGAACGAAACAGATTTGACTATTATGGGATACCTGGGCTGACCATGAACCTACTAGATACAAAAATACTGTGCTGAACATTATGAAGAATATTTATGTAAATGATACTGACTCAGATCTCAGAACAAATTAAGGGGGCTAAGAGAAGAAACGATTCCTTTCAGCTGGATGACTCCAGAAGGGGTCAACAAGAAGTGAAATCTAGGTGGGGCCCTGAGGCCTACAAACCTCCATGGTGATGGGGAAAGGGGCAGGGCAGGGAAGGAAGAGTGCCAAGGCTGCTGGCTCCCGGCCTTCCCAAGGAAGAGGCACCCAACCCTCACTACACTAGAGTTTCCTCAGAGAAATGAAAACCTATTCATCTTACCGGAGGATCAAGTAAGATCACATGTTGAAAACACACTCCAAATATAAAACCCCACATGAAGATAAGTAGATAGTTAGAGAAAGGATCTTTTAAACTGGAGAGGAGCATTGGGAAACCAGAGACGTTTTGAAAGTGGGGTGGAGGGGACAGTAGATGGTGCGTTTAAGGAAGGGAGAAAGTAGAAGGATGTGGTGAGAGAAGAAACTAGAAAGAACAATACTGGCTGCACTCAGGGCCGGGCGAAGGGGTCTCCAGAGACGGGGCAGCTCATTGGCAGTGTCTGAGCAGAGGATGGCACCATCAGATGTGTGTCTTTAGAAAGTGAAGGGCAGCAAAGAGAAATCTATAGGTGAAAAATATATTGGGGGTGGGAGACAAGCTTGGTGTATGGGTCTAAACTAAAGCAATGGAAGGAAAAGGTTCACAGAAGATTGTGAGGCAGCAACCACACCCTTCCTACAGCACACCTTTGAAAGTGCATTTGCAGGTGAAGCCAGTACTAAATGCTTGTAAGATGGTTCTTAATCATTCCTATGTTAGAAATGAAAAATGAACACATGCATCGGACCTGGTTTCATCTAACAGAAAAAAAGGTAGGGAGTGGGTACAGTTACAAAATTAGTGCCAAAGTGATAGAATTCTTTCTTTCTTCTTCCCTGTATGTACTTATTTCTGCACCAGCTATTAATACAAAACATAAATATGTTTACAAAAGGTAGAATTTCCTTTGTTAATAGTTTCTGTTTATCCTACAAATATCCTAGGTCTCACTGTAAGTAAAATACTGATCAAAGTTGTAAAAACCTAAGCAGTATCTTCCTAAAGCAACACAAAGCTTGGTATAAGAAATGGTGGAAGGCTACATGTTTTTACACAGGAGAGATCAAGACAGAGGTCAAATGCCAACTGGGAGGAACACATCCCTGAGACTGATGAGAACACAACACAAAATGAGGTTTACAGAATCCATTACCTGATTTTCTTTAGCAGAAGATTCCAAAAAAGCTGCATTCCAAGATTCTGCCAAAGCTTTCCCTTCTTCATAACTGATCACCCTAGAGGAAAAGTAAAATTCTAGTTCAAGTACTTTGCTCTTCATTATGTAAAACATCTATAATTGATATATGAAACGGGCTCCATTTTGGTCAATTTCTTTCTCAAGAAGCAGAAGCATGCCCTGGCCCAACATTAGCATCAAGAATGTAACACAGGAGTGTTTTAATTACGCCTGAGGTGGGGAACAGAATAGACATTGCCTTACGGGATTATCCATGCTCCAGCGAACCTTCCACCTCAGAGAACATGATCCTATTTTCTAGTACTCCCATATCTGTAACAATTGACTATTGTACAGTTACATTTTAAGCACCAAAGGCTAGGGGAAATTGTGAAAGGGCTTGAAGCTCAATTCTCTTGCGTGCAGGCTGTAAGAGTCTCTTCCTCTCTGACATGAAGCTACGTGGGCATGGAACACCCACCTCCTCTGCTCCCCACTATAATCCCCCACTCAAAACCCACCTGCTGCACAAATGAGCACTACATCTTTTTCGAGTTTGCTCTATGCGAAGTGGTAGATAACGTAACGAGAGTTTCCTATCACGTTTGCTCTTTCTTTTCTAGAGGAATGAAAGATTTCTATTGCACTTTTGCTTCTGCTGCACACGACCATAACATCTCTGAACAGAAATCCTACAGCTAAAAATACTCTTGACATCAGAACAATAATTAAAATGACACGTCAGTGACTAAATCACCTTAGACTTGGCTTCACTAATGATTTAAAAGCTACATACCTTTCCATATGCAGGTCTTTCTTATTCCCAACCAACATAATAGGTATTCTATTTATGAGGAAAAAAAGCCAAAATAAACGAGTAAGTGCCAGATTTTATTGCTCAGAAGATACTATAAGAAGTTTCTCTAACAAACAGATAAAACAGTACTACTTACTGCACTTTCCCCACCATATCCAACAATTTGCCATGGATAACTTTAATCACTTCAAAACTACATAAAAAAAAAAGCACAAATTAGACATCCATTTGAATGTCAAAGTCTTTAATGTATGTTATGTTGACAGCTGGAAAAATGTTAAATGTCAGAGACTCACCATTTTAACATAAACTTAACAAAAAGAACTCTTGTTTTTTCCTAGCAATCTGTTCACGTGTGCACACATCTGACACTTAGTAACCCTGACTGAGGATGTACAAAGTGAAACAGGTAAGGCATTCAAATGGGAAAGCCCATCACTGGGCTGACAAACCACGTAAATGCAAACTTTAATCACCCAACTCATTCAGCAAAGAACCAACTGTTTACATTACAACATGTACAGCTTTTTCTAGAGTGCCCTAGTGCGCTCAGCCTGTTCTTGTTTTCTTTCCTAGGTATATACATTCTCTGGGTGATGCCAATCTCTCTTGGATTTCAATCAGATCAACATGCTGATGACTCTAGGTTGGAGGTGGCTCTCACCGGGAAGGGCATCTGACATGTCACAATGATCACTTAAACTCTGCCACAGTAGGATTATTTATACCACTGACTGCTGGCAAATGACCATGAACCATTCCCCACCCTCCCCCCAAAAAACCCATGCAAACATTTGCCAACACATCACTAGCTCTACTTTCAAAACTGACCTAGAATCTGATGGCCTCTCACTCCCCTCCTCTGCTGCCACCCAGGTATGAAACTCCTGGCCCAAGTCCACCTGCATCCTCCACCCTTCCTGGCCACCCCGGCTCAGCACAGCAACCAGAGAACTCTGCTGCAGCAGATGGACGGTGCCTTGTTCAATGTCCTCTGATAGGTGGCCATCTCTATTTGGTCCCAGTGACTCCCAAACCCTGACCTCTGTCTCCATTCCCTTCTGTCCCTTCTTCCATCTGTCCGAGCTGCACTGGCCTCCTGCCATTCCTCTAACACTGCCAGAGCCTCTGAAGTCACCCTCCGTGAGCCTGGTATGTTCCTTCCCTAGGGATCCCTTGCCCCAAGTCTTTCCTCAAATGTCATTTTTTTTTTTTTTGAGCTGGAGTCTTGCTCTGTCACCCAGGCTGGAGTGCAGTGGCACAATCTCGGCTCACTGCAACCTCTGTCTCCCTGCTTCAAGAATTCTCCTGCCTCAGCCTCCCAAGTAGCTGGGATTACAGGCATAAGCCACTGCTCCCAGCCTCAAATGTCACTTCTTAGACCTCTTCTGTTTACAGATTCCCTTTCTATTTCTTATCCCTTCCCCACTTTATTTTTCTTGGCAGCATGGTCACACATATCCTATCTCACGTGTGTCATTTTACTGTTTGTCTCCCACACCGGAAAGAACCAGTTCCACAAGGGCAGGGATTTGTCTGCTTTGTTCATGGTTGCATCACAAGCTTCAGAACAAGTTAGCTTGTTGAATGAATTACACACGGTGCTATTTTAATTGATGTATGCTGTCACTCTGATAAAAACAAAAATGAAATGTAATCTCCCTACAAGCTTGCTGTGGGTCAACAATGGGATACAGGTGTCCTGGGGACCTGTGGTTGCAATATAGAACCATGGTTCCCTCAGCATGCTGTACTTGCCTACATTTAAAAGTGTCGCCACTTGCGCAAAAACACAGCTGAAAGAACTGGGACTGTGTGGCAGGCAGCCTGGGGCTAGCGCTACCCACACTGCAGCCACGAGAGACTCTGAAGCAGAGGACACAGCTAGGCCACGCCCAGATTCCTGACCCACAAAACTGTGAGATCATAAATGTGTACTGTGCTAAGTGGCTAAAATTTTGAGATCGTTCAGAAAGTTGTACTGACTTATTTCTTGGATATTCATAAGTATTTGTGTATTCCACATACAGGTTTCTAAAAAACAAAACACCACTCTTCTCATACTCCCTCATGTCTGAAGTTTGAGAATGCTCATTATTACTACGAGCCACTATGAAAAAAAGTCATTATTTAAAACAGCCCTATTTGTTCCCAAACCTGCTTATGCCAGTTAAATTCATCATAGTCATAATTTATGTTATAAAGTTTTGAAATATGAGCGCAGACAGTTTCTGTTTCTCTGAAAACTCAAAGTTGAATACTGTGGATTGCTCTACTAAAAACAGTGCACCTTAATAAGGTGTGCCAAACCAACTGAAAAAGACTGGTGGGAAAAATCACACCAATTTGTAAATAGCTGAGGTGTAGACTGTCTCCCAAGTAGCTCACTTGGAAGAAACCGAACCAGAAGTCACAATGGACAAATAGCGGCTATAGTCGTATTGAACGGCAGTGGGTGATCTCATATTCAAAGATGGGTATTTGAAGATTCCATAAGACCAGTGACTGAACGTAGATATATGCATTACAAAACACTGGAGATTCACATTACCTTTTTGATTTTTTTCCCCTTAACCAATGTTTTTTTTTTTGAGACATAGTCTTGCTCTGTTGCTCAGGCTGGAGTGCAATGGCATGATCTCTGTTCACTGTAATCTCTACCTCCTGGGTTAGAGATTCTCCTGCCTCAGCCTCCCAAGTACCCGGGATTATAGGTGCCTGCCACCATGCTCAGGCAATTTTTGTATTTTTAGCAGAGACAGGGGTTTCACCATGTTGGCCAGGCTGGTCTCAAACTCCTGTCCTCAAATGATCCACCCACCTTGTCCTCCCAAAGTGCTGGGATTACAGGTGTGAGCCACTGCGCCTGGCCCTTGACCAATGTTTTAAAGTAACTAACCTGGCTGCCTCAGATAAGAGAGGTCTTCTCCTGTGTCAATATACCCAATTTATGGGTGACAAAGGCACTGTGAAGTAACTTGTCCAAAGTTGTTAGTGGGGATAAATGAAAACCCAAATCATCTCTCAAAAGCAGGTTTCTTTTTTCCATTTCTAGAAATTATGAAATAGAATGTATTTTTCCTTTGTTTACTCAGAAAGAACAGTTCTACAGGGGTTTTACAATATAAAGGAATAATCTGAGACTTCTGTTTTATTTCACAAATAATGAAAATGGTTATTTAAATAGAGGCTAAATTTAATAAAAAGGATCAGATAATTCTGATCAACAAACTGGTTGATTCAGAAAGTTTTACTGACATATTTCTTGTATATTCACAAATATCTGTGTATTCAGCATACAGGTTTCAAAAAAACAAAATAAAACACCACTTTTCTCATACTCCCTCATGTTTGAGATTTGAGAATGCTTATTAAACTATGAGCTACTAAGGTAAAAGGCATATAACAAAACACATCCATTTTAGTAAAGAGAAACCTGGTCAAAACTTGTAACAGTGCCACTGAGAAGACACAGTACCAAGCTTTTTGTCCTCTGCTTTGCACTAGGCCAATGTTTTCTTAAATACGTAAGGTTCCTCAGTGAGCATGTTTTCATATTTTTAATCCAGCGCAATGTAGTTTTCAATTTCCCCAGTGACACATGCTAATTTTCAACTTGAATCTATAATGTCATCTAATTTGTACCCCCCAAAAAAGAGATTAAAAAAAAAAGTGGATGCACTAAGAAAATTTTCTACCTACTATTTTAATTAGCCTCAAAGTAACAATTTGTAAAGTAATACCAACGCAATTTTTCTAAAAATCACCTAGAATAAAATTATACTTACCAAAAACAAAACAATCTTTGAATCATGTTTTTCAAGTAAACTAGTAAAATAATGGGAATTCATAAACAAACATGAAGTTCCAACATTAATCATGAGATTATTGGTACATTAAATTTGTTCTGGTCAAGGCCTTACACATGGCAGGCACTGAAATGAAAAATCTTAGAATTTACTGAGCACAGGAGAGCTTAACATGTGTTATATATGCAATAAATACATTTTAAAAATATACAATTGAAATTAAGAAAATCTTTGTACAAAAAGAGCCAATAATTTTACTATTTAAAGTGCTCTTGTAAGTCAGCAAGAAAATGATCATGTTTCCAAATAGTTAGTACACAGTGGTCTTAAGCATAAAATCCAATCTAAGCATTGCTTTTAGTGACAAGAGTATAAATACATTAAACAGGAAAAGAGTTATCCATCTATTGTTGAACATGAGATACTATAAAACCATTTACTATTTCAAACACTAGGTAATACGGAAAAATATATATTACAATGTAAGTAAAAATGTGTAAACGAGGGAAGGCTATATTTTTAATTTTAGTTAATTTAAACAGCCACCTGCGGCACAGATAGCAAACATTTCTATCACCACCGTAAGTTCTACCGCACAGTGTCAGCCTTGACTGTGGAACTGGAGGTATGGCTATGAATCCCAGCACTGTCATTATGTAGCCCTGGGCAAGTTGTTTTAGCACTGTCACTCAGTTTCTATGTAAAGTGGGATATAAAACATCTCTGATGAAGGACTGTCTAAGGTAATGATGAAATAAGTAATGTATCCCATGCAGGCAAAGAGCACAGCAAACTCGCTAACATGACGCACACACTCAGGTGCTAGGCAGCTATCAAACTCCCTCCACTGGCACTGATACTTTCATGAAGTCTTCACATATAAGCTGTCGCCAATGCCCAGAGCTCTGCTGCTGTACACAGTCAGCTGTTCTGTTAACAGACACAGACCACTGCTCCTCCTGATAACACATGCCACCCCCTGAAAACAGAGATGGCATATGAAATATGTGGCTACAGGAACCAACATCCATTCTTACTAATAAAAATAGTGGCTCTGTTTTTATGTATAAAGTGAGACCCTATTACCAAAAGGTCTTATTTCATAAATTCAAAGGATAAGATACTGAACAAACCCAAACCCCCATGTTTTATTAGAAAATCTATTTCCCCTTAATATGGCAAAACCACACACAAAATAAAACCAACTTAGGCATTTCCCATTTCAATTAGCAGAAAAGCTGAGATCATGCTGAACCACTATTTATCTAGACAGCTCGAGGTAAGAAAGAGCTTTTTATCCTATCGGTGTAACTAACAGAACCTCCAGTGAGCCGTGTTTCCCCTAACAACCTAGTTGCTCCACAAGAAAATCACCAAAAAGCATGTAGCCTAATAATTCTAATTGACACTATTAATAATTCCAGCACAGTCCTTTAAAAAGATCAGTGCTATCTACGAGTAGCAAATAAACTCAAGCAGGCAGCAGGAGCCTTACCTTTTGATTGATGTAACAGAATACACAAGAATATAGCCATTAATATCTATGGAGTATGTCTGAGGAAAGATAGAATATTCATCCTGTGGGAAAAAAAATTACATTTGAGTAGTCTTCCTAAAGCATCACAAACAACCTTACCCAAGTTTTTCATGTACTACCTTAAGAAATCAAAGTAGACACAGAGTGGATTACAATATTATGCCAGAAACAGCATACACACTGAGGCTTTAAGAATGGCTTGGACGTGATAAAGTGCTTCAAGCCAATATTTAAAAATGACTAGCTGCTCCAGAACTTTAGAGGAAAGGCTGATGACCTCTATAATTCCTGGGAGAAGAGGATGGACGGATCACAAAAACGATTGGCTCTGCGATCTCAAAACAAGGGATGACTGTGACTAAGTCCAGAATCTTCTAGGCCTCAGGACATTCATAAATCCTACTGGTTTGGTCTATAAATCTGTATTTTTATATTTGAAACTGTCATATTATTTGACCTGTTCTCTGCATGTCAGTCACAATCACCTGAGCTTCAATCTACAGGTTGTTAGAGGGGTGCCATGAGCATCTGGGGGTGGGGGGAGGGACGGAGGGGGAGAAAGAAAAGAGGATCAAAACACTAGATTCAACTGAGGTATTCAGACTTTTGGGGAACCAACAGAGCTATTTACTGAGCAAGTCTAGGAATTAGAAAGATACCTACTACGCAACAGCATAGCAGTCTCTAGTTTTATAAAGCAGCATTATGAAACTTCGCTTCAGATACACATTAAAGCATACAGAAAGTTCTATGTCAGTAGAGTTTTCAACAGCACGTGCCACTGTCTGGTACAAACATTTCATTCTCAGTTAAAACTACATTGTCAACATAATACATGTCCCAACCACTATTACAGAAAAATAACATCATGCTACCAGTAGATTAAGCAGCAGTCTACCATTTTTGTAAACTTACAGTATGGTTATAACCACTGTTTATGACAGCCCAGAATTACTGCCCTAAGGTAAAGGGCAGTCTTCTTTAAAGAAAAAAAATAAAAAAAATTAAGTTTTACTATAAATTCTTTGAGATAATAAGATCAAAAACAAAATCCCAAATGATTTTAATCACTAGCTCAGCTACAGTAGGTTCAAAGTCAAAATTTTGTTTTCCCTAAAGGGAAAA
>NW_016107335.1:7512517-7520545 GCF_001604975.1 Cebus imitator | reverse complement strand
AGAGTCTCACACTGCCACCTAGGCTAGAGTGTAGTGGCAGCATCTTGGCTCACTGCAATCTCCACTTGCCAGGTTCAAGTGATTCTCCTGCCTCAGCCTCCCGAGTAGCTGGGATTACTGGCAAGCACCACTATGCCCAGCTAATTAAGCTAATTTTTGTATTTTTAGTAGAGATGGGGTTTCACCATTTTGGCCAGGCTGGTCTCGAACTCCTGACTTCAGGTGATCCATCTGCCTCGGCTTCACAAAGTGCTGAGATTACAGATGTGAGCCACCATGCCTGGACTTTAAAGTCTACTTTCCAAGAAAGAATAATAGCAATATAACAGCAATTGAGAGGGCAGGTGAGTAGAAACCATAAAGCTATCATAAAATAATACTGTACTGGCTCACAAGTAAAACAGACTGGAAAATCTAGAAAGACCCGATAGATATGAGAATGAGGTATGTAATAATATTGGCATTTCAATCAGTCAGGATCAAAAGTAACCCTCAAGTGACACAGAGGGACAAGCCCAGAGCCACCTAGGGTGAATGGCTAAGCCAGATCTCCAATGCACGCCCTGGCAAAAATGTATTCCAGAGGAATCAAAGATTTAAAATGAAAATTATGTGTATAATAGACAGGAAAGCTTAAAAAATATTATCAGTTTAGAAAAGATTAATAAATCCCAATATGTGAAAATGAAAAAGTTCTTCATGGTTGCAAACCTCTCAAACGAAAGCCATAGAGGACAAAATGAAAACAAAACTGTGCATCTCGGATCCTATACAAAATACTAATTTTCTGCACATATCAAGGAGACTCTCACATCAACACACAAAGACCAACCACCCAATAGAAAAAAAATGGCAAAGTACACAGGAAAATTCACAGGGGGAAAAAATACAAATGTCTACCAACATAGGAAAAATCAAAGCCCCTCCTAGGAAGAAACATGCATAATTAAAAGTACACCGGGAAGCTATTTTTTACCTATCAGACTGGCAAGCACCAAAAGAGTTGGTAACACACAGTGCTGGCGAGGGTGTAGGGAAATAGACACTCTCACTCACTGCTGCCAAAAACATGAACCCTAACCCTATGATAGCCCACATCCAGAAGTGTTCTTATGTGCCTATTACCCTATGCTTAAAACAACATCTGGGATGTTCATTAAGGCAAGACTGGCAATAATCTAACTGCTGATCAGCAGTTAACTTATGATATATATCCAACAACTGGGTATTATGCAGCCTTGGGGGAAAAGGAGGCCACAGGTATTGATATGGAATAATCTCCAGGATCAGGTGTATTACTTTTGTATAAAAGGAAAAAAAAACCCAAGCTTAAAACTATATTTGTATATTCATGTATAAAGTATCCTAGAGACATACTAGAAACTGGTAAATGGGTTGCTGGCAGGAGTGGGGGGGTTAGATAGCTAGGGTAGGAAAGTGTCATTTTACTACTTACGTTTTTGTGTTATTTATGTTTGTACCATGTGCATTACACCTGTTTTTCAAAAAAATAAACTTAATTTTCAAAAAAGCAAATTTGGTTACATTATATAATGGAATGTCATTGAATCGATTTTTAAAATTATTTTTATTAGTTTTTGAGACGGAGTTTCGCTCTTGTTGCCCAGGCTGGAGTGCAATGGTGCAATCCTGGGTCACTGCAACCTCCACCTCCTGGGTTCAAGCAATTCTCCTGCCTCAGCCTCCCAAATAGCTGGGATTACAGACATGTGCTACCACATCTGGCTAATTTTGTATTTTTAGTAGAGACGGGGTTTCACCATGTTGGTCAGGCTGGTTTTGAACTCCTGACCTAAAGTGATCCATTGGCCTCGGCCTCCCAAAGTGTTGGGATTACACGCAAGAATCCATTTTAATTATTAACCTATTTATGCCGGAGGTTGCAATTTGTGTGTGTGTGTGAAAAATCAGACCTTGGCAATGACCTTGAGCAGTAGGATGTAAATAACTCCCACAAGCTTACTATTCCAATAGTGGAACACTAGGTATAAATGGGTTAATACAGGGGCTACTTTTTTTTTGATACCTCACATTCTTACCCCAAAATTCATTTAGTGTACCTGTTCTCACCCTAAAATTGGGCAAAACCAAAATAATTCATCCAATCTAAAAATAATCTGTATTTAACTATGTTCATCATCATTCCTAGGTGGGCAATTAAACCATAGTGGTATGGAAGTACTGGCATAAACTACTAAATAGTAAATAGCACTTGCTAACAAATATTGCTACGCAGCAATTTCAGGAGTGAAATGTGTAAGCTAGACAAATTTACTATAACTTACTTTGAAAAGAATATGCCCCCTAATCATCTTACCCTACTACTACTAGTCTTATTCCCAGAACTACTAGCCCAGTATGCATCCAATTTATAAAGCAGCTCTTGGAGCAGTAAACGTGTGACTTGTTCTCATCCAGTTTTCAATTGAATGAAGGATGAAACCATGGCAGGACATGCCTGTGCTTCACTGTCCTGGGCTGGAAATAAAAAGCACACCTTTATTTGACTGTCTCTCAACTGTAAATATAACCTTCAAGAACTACTAGTTGCAATGAGAACAAATTATTTAAAATAGCCAAATGTGGATATATTTTGCGCAAAGATTCTCTAAATACTCTTACCCAGTGGTAATAGAGCCCAAAGGGGAAGGCAACAGGGCTGCTAATACGACCACTGCTCTTGTCTTGTCTCCTATCACACACTCTCCCTAAACGCTGGAGCTTTTGCTTTCACTGTTTGCATTACTACATCACTAAAACACTTTAAATTATTTGATGTCCAAGTGTACATTTACGATCTGGGGCAAAACAGTACCTCAGAGGAACATTATCTTCCAACTTGGTAATTCAAGCCAATATAAAGAAATGTACTCTTTAGAGAAATCTTTTCAAAGACAGCTCTCCAAGTATTATGAACATGTGTACTTGCACCCATGCAGCCTGTCCACACAGTTCATATGCTGGCATCACACTTGCCTCAGCAGCATTAAAGGTCTACAAAGAAAGGGCACATCATCCCTTTCAACCCCAGTCTGACAATCCTGCAACAATGCCAGTTATCACTATAGATAAAGCTCTGAGGCACAGAAAGACTTCTTTACCTTTTTTTTTTTTTTTTTTTTTTTTTTAAAGAGACGGGATCTCGCTCTGTTGCCCAGGCTGGACGGCAGTGGTGCTATCATAGCTCACAGCAACCTCAAATTCCTGGGATCAAGTGATCCTTCCACCTCCCAAAGTGTTGGGATTAAGAGGATGAGCCACCACACCTGGCCCTCATTCGCTTTCTTACAGTTACTGAATTAGTAACAAAAGCCAAGTTTCAAACCCAGGCAAGTGTGACTCCAGGACCCACACTCCAAAGAGCTGAAATACTGGTTCCCTGAACTGCCTGATATAAAACTGTTTCCACAGTAACACTACATGAAAGTGATTTATCAATTTATATTCTCATCACTTTCCAGGAGCTTGAAGAAGATTCCAAATAAGGATACAAAAACAAACTGAAGATTTGATAGTGTCAGAGTCCCACAATAAACAGAACAGCTGTACTTCTTTGCCCAAGACACTCTAAGTTACACCTGTTGTCCCAACATAATTATTATTAGCACCCCCAATCCACAACTCTAACAGTGTCTTGGTTTAGGCAATAAATTATATATTCAATGTAACTATAAAAGAAAGATACAAACCCCAACAATACAACACCATTTCCTACTCAAGTGGCTCTTCCCTTCCCTACTAATTTCTCATGAGTAATGTCACCTGTGCATGACCCCCCATGGAGACTTCTACGCTCCCCTGGCCCCAACCATCCCCAACTCGTATTCTTCTGTCAAGAGGACAGGTATTGGGGCATGAAGGCCTAGGATGCTCTATTCTAACGAAACCATCAAGAATCTGACTGCTAGAGCACATTACATTCACCACCAGCAGGAAGTACGTAGGGCGAGTGAGGGAGGCACATACAGCTCTGTGTACAAGCTCAAAGAGACAAACACATTGATTTCGTTTGAAGCTTCCAAAATGGAAACCTCAGGGTTCCTCCAGTGCTAACATCACTCAATACAGCTACCTTCTGGCTTCACGAAGGTGTCACACTTTCCTTCTACATTTACTTCAAAACACAAAGCAGAGGGAATTCATTTCAAGCCCAAAGAACAGGTCATATTATTCTGGGTTTACTCCAATTTCCCCAGATTCTAGAAAAAAAGCACCCATTTAACATGACTGACCAGATCACACTACACTCACCCTCCCAACACTCTTATCCTTTGATTATAAGTTGTAAGGGTGGGCCAGGCTTGGTGGCTCACACCTGTCATCCTAGCACTCTGGGAGACCAAGGCAGGTGAATCACCTGAGGTCAGGAGTTCAAAACCAGCCAGGTCAACATGGTGAAACCCTGTCTCTACTAAAAACACAAAAATTAGTCGGGTGTGGTGATAGATACTTGTAATTCCAGCTACTGGGAGGCTGAGGCAGGAGAATCATTTGAACCTGGGAGGCATTGGTTGTAGTGGGATCGTGCCATTGCACTCCAGCCTGAGTGACAAGGCAAGACTCTGTCTCCAAAAAAAAAAAAAAAAAAAAATGCATGTTGCAAGCACAGGAGGAGTTAGGAGCTGAAGCCCCAGCTTCTTTACATTCCTCACCCTCCAGTGAAGAAGTGTTAAGTCAGTCTAACAGAATGGTTTTTACTAAAAGCAGGCCTGGATGGCATGGTAATGGTGCAGCTAAGCTGTCAAAGGGCTTTTCTTTGTTCCATGTACTCCTTTCTCCCTTGCTTCCAGTCAGTTCCCCTGGTGATCCACTCCACATGTCCCTGCTACATTAACTGATCTGTGAATATCCTTTCTGGGGGGATTATTCGACTTTTGGCCATTACATACTGTCTATCAAATAAAGTGAAGCTCCCTACTCTAGTAATCACTCTCAAGTCCACCCACCCAGATACTCTAACTATATAAACTAAAGGCAACATTCAAACCAGAAACTGGACTCCAATCAAACTGGTATTTTTACGGCCCAGGTCTTCATAAGACTAAATCAGCTCATTCCTGCCCTATGCCCCTCTTTCGCCTTTCCTCTAGAAAAGATGTACTTCTGCCCTAATGCAGGAGAACACATATCACAAAGGGAAAGAAAGCACTATGTGACTCTCTAACATAGAATTAAAGTTCAGAAAATAGAAAATCAGTATCCTGTAATAAGTATCAGCCCTTACAACGTTAATATATTTAAAACAATTCTAAAGCAGGAAAACAAGTCATTAAAAAAAACTGCCACAAATGTCTTAGAAAAGACAGAGTGGACAGCATATTCACATTAATTATCTACGTACGCTCCTTGACTTCTGATGGGGTTACATCCTGATAAACCTACTGTAAACCAAAAATATCATGAGTTGAAAATGTATCAAATACTCCAAGAGACCCATCGCAAAGATGAGAAACTGTGGAGCTGAGCCATTGCAAGTCAAACCATTGGGAGTCAGGGACTGTCTACACACGACATGAGGGGTTTTCCTGGCATAGCTGGTACTTTTAAAAATCAGTGCTAGGGCCAAGACTGTCAGATATGCTGTATAAGGTTCTGTGATACCAGTGGTCACTTACTTGCCCAGCTGTGTCTACAAGTTGAAGATGATATTCTTGTCCATTTACTGTGATCAACTTTGTAAACGCTACAGGGAAAAAGGGAATTAAATATTAGTTAAAAAAAATTAACTCTAAACCACTTGAAGTTTGAACAATGACAACCAATCAAGCACAGAGTCCCTAGCAGTCTCACAGAAAGGCCCCGTGAAACAAAAATGAACAACTCTCTGACTTGTATAGATTCTCCCCTATTTCCATTATTTAGCTAAGAAACATGCTGGCTGGCTAAAATCAAGCTTGGTAAACCTTGATTCTTTTTCAAAGAAACAAAGTAGGTAACAATTCATATTCTATAAGAGCAACTGAATGCTCTGTAGCAAATCCTTTCTCTTGTGAAAAAGTGAAATATGCTACACAAAGTCTGAATAAAGTCTAGAATAAACCAAAACCACAAAAATTTTCCATTAATTTATAGGAAGTCTGGCATTATAGCACAAAGAATTAATATTGGTTGAAGTGCTAAGAATTTTTAGTATATACAAAAAGTAACAGTTTTACTAATGGATAAAACAGCAATGACACAGATGTTCTGTGTTGAAGTCATCATTCCCACTTAAGCTTAAGGATCCAAGCAATTTTGTCACAACTTCTTTTCCCTGACAAGGGAGGAAAGAAAATCAGACTTGAATAACTTCCGGAAAAGTCAATTCAGATTTCGAGGGAGACAGACTTCAAGCAAATATAGACAAAAGAGGAAAGAACCACTGACAGTAACAATGTAAAAATAACCAACTGGAACCCTGACAAGGAAGTGTAACAGATTTCTCTTGCACACTCGGCCCTAGCCATCTTGACTCACGATGAATCCTCCAATCTCCTGACTGGCCGTCCTATATGACTAGAGCCAGGCAGCACAATCTATCCCTCATACAACTGAGAGAGGTCCCACTCCGCCCACAGCAGAAAGGCAAAACTGAAACAAACACATGGAAATGACACGAGAAAACTCTAAGTAATAAGGAGGACTGATAGGAGATCTTATCTGAATTACATGAGTTCCACAGGGAAAGAAAAGATGGCTGAAAGACAAGCAATCATCACAGAGAACCATATTAGCATCACACTTTTCTAATACAGGAAGGGGTGCCAGAGGTCAAGTGAGTAAAGATTACAGACCACACCACAAAATCAATGGCCACACTATATTACGCTTGAACCTTCTCTGGAAGTTATCACTTATAGGAAACAGTTCAATCAGATGGAAACTGAATTGGAATATTTCAAGCTGGGGTGATACCCAATATAACCTATTTCATCAATTCTAAGAAATAATTCAGATTTGTTTTTACACTGTCTCCTCTGTGAACTTGGGATGCATCTTTCACTGCTGGAGCTTTCAGTCCTTGTCAGCCCGGGGGCAGTCACTACATAGCTGTGTAAAAACCTTCAGTCAGGTAAGATTGAAGTATGAGAAGTATGTAAGGAACACTGGTGGCCAATAAAACCAGTGACCTTCAATCAGAACTAAGTAACTGTGGTTATCAAGTATAATTATAATGACAAGGTTACTGAAAGGAAACATCATTCGTTCATTCATTTATTCAAGAACAAATTTCCTGAGTGCCTATTATCACCAACCAACAGCACTGCTGTAGGTGCTCGGGATGCTGCAGTCTCTGACACTCAGTGAGCTTAGATCCCAGGGAAGAAAAGAAGATATAGACACACACACGTACCCTCCCACCTTGTTGGGTATCTTCCCTGGGAGTGGAACATCCAGGCAGAGGTTAAACAGCAAGTAAAAAATGCAAAAAAGTCAATGCAGCTAAAGCTGAGAGAGAATGGTACGCAGGTAACCAGGATGGACAGGAGGCAGAGGGCCCTATAGAACTTGGGAGTTTTACTCTGAATGCGATGGGAAATCAAGGAAACATCACTCTGGCTATGCTGTAAATAACAAAATGGTCACAGGGATACTAGGCAGGAGCCCATGATACAGGGACCAGTGTTGTGACTATACAGACTATCACAATCTACAGAAGGTGACACTGGCCTGGATTAGAGGTGTAGATATTCTGGAAGTATTTCAGAGGCAGAACCAAAAGAATTTTCTGACTGATTGGAAGTGGGATGTGAGAAAATGAAGACTCAGGATGACTACAAAGCTTTTGGTTTCAGCAACTAGATAAAAAAGTTGCCGGCCGGGTGCGGTGGCTCACGCCTGTAATCCCAGCACTTTGGGAGGCCAAGGCGGGTGGATCACGAGGTCAAGAGATCAAGACCATCCTGGTCAACACAGTGAAACCCCGTCTCTACTAAAACTACAAAAAATTAGCTGGGCATGGTGGCCCGTGCCTGTAATCCCAGCTACTCAGGAGGCTGAGGCAGGAGAACTGCCTGAACCCAGGAG
>NW_016107335.1:7509926-7512441 GCF_001604975.1 Cebus imitator | reverse complement strand
AAAAAAAAAAAAAAAAAAAAAAAAAAAAAAAAGTTGCCACTTACATGTACAGGAAAGACTGGGGGAAAAAAAACTAGCGATGGGAGAGGAAGGGAACTGAGAGTTGAATTTTAGAGATGTTAAATTTGGGATGCCTATTAAATACCCAAGGGGAAATGAGGGCAGTTTAATAAAAAAGCCCAGGATGCCGTGGCTCATGCCTGTAATCCCACTTTGTGAGGCCCAGGCAGGAGGACTGCTTGAGGCCTGGAGTTTAAGACCACCTTGGGCAACACAGTAAGACCCAATCTCCACAAAAAAAGGAAAAACTGCGCCAGCATGGTGGATCAAGCTTGTAATCCTAACTATTTGTGAGGCTGAGGGAAGATCATTTGAAGCCCAGGAATTCAAGGTTACAGTGAGCTATGATCATGCCACTGCACACTCTTGCCTGAAGGACAGAGCGAAAGAACTTGTTATGTAAAAGAAAACAAGTTATAAAGTCAAATAAAGCCCAGAGCTTGGGGGAGAGGTTGGGGCTGAGAATATACACAGGTGAGTCAATAGCAAGTTGAAGAGAGGGGAAGATCACTTGAGGGCAAGTGCAGAGGAAAGGCCAGAGCTGAGGCACCCCATGTTGCCGAGTCAGAAAAATGCAGAAGATTCGGCCAAGAAGACTGAGAAAGTGCTGGCCAGTGAGGTAAGAGAAAAAAAGGTAGGAGATGTAACTGTACACAATGTATAAAAGAAATAAAACATTAATAAACATTTGCATCTGTTTTTGCATGTAAAAAGTTGTAACTTGTCCTACACATAGCAGTAAAATGAAAAAGACCTTCCATCTTGCTGTCATAGGAAAACTGCCAGTTTTTGTTACTACAGAAAAAAGGGAGGTATAATAAGAGATAGGATAGACTAGGAAATAATTCTACTCTCTAATTTTAACCTCATGTCCAAGTGGAAAGCTGGCTTTCTTCTGACATCACTTTCCTTGAGCCCTCTTCTCCCTGCCTCTTTCGAACACCAGAGAATCCATTTCCAATCCATTGGAATCCATTTCCAAAGCTGTTACTGGTAAATGCTACTAACCAATGTCATAGAGGTTTCTAAAATTTGGTGTTCACAAAACAAGATCTGTATTACTAAAGTGTGGCGGGGGCTCTTCCTTCATACCTTATTGAGAGGTCCACACCCAGGACACAGTGCCTGGAGAACGCCGCAACACCAATCTCCCAAGTTTTTAGAAGGCACTTTATCATTCACCAGCAGTGCTATCTTGAGATTGCAGAGGTTGGAAATTGCTGCTATGCTTTTTAATTATAAACTACCACTAGCTTAATTTCATCCTATCAATTTAGTTTGTATTGTTAGATTAACACCACAGTAGATAATGAAGGTATATTTGCGTAAGTAATACTTTTGGCTTTACAATTTCCCCAAACTAGAGTAATTTGTGGTTTTATTGATATTATTCTCCTATACTCCTACTGTCGATAACATGGTCCCAGAATTTTTGCTCTTACCATGATACTTCATTGAAATGTGTCATCACTGAGTGTTTGCTATAACAGCTTGTTCTAATATTATAAAGTAAAATAACTACTAAATTATTTCCAGATTTACAGAGTAGTTTTTTAAAATCATAAAACCACTCACTTATTTATGTCGATAGCAACAAGTACATAACATTTTCTAATTTATTGTTATCACCAAACAGTGTTTTTGTGCCAAATAGTGAACAAAAGGGTGGAATAAAGTCTCCTATCCTGTGTTAGGTTATCAGAAGTGTGGTAAGTAGAATATAATGCCTGAACATGCCTGACAAACTTTTAATAGATACATCTTCGTGTTGATTTCTGCTCTTGCCTACAGACTTTAATAAACAAGTATTCTGAATTCATTTTTGAGGTGAAAAAAAAGTCTTCATTATTAAACTGTAAGGTGAGAAAAAATTTAAAATACGACCAAAGATGATGTTGAAAGCCTCAAAAAAGTAGGGTCACGTTACTCTGTTTCTGAGATAGTAAGTTGGACTTTCTTCTGATCCATTATTTACTAATAAAATGTATTTATGTATAACTCCACGATATACAACTCCATGACTTTCCTTCCAACTCAATTTTTATTTTTGAGACTGCATCTTGTTCTGTTGCCTAGGCTGGAGTGCAGTGGCGTGATTACAGATCACTGCACCCTCAAACTCCTGGGCTCAAGTGATCTGCCTACCTCAGCTGAGATTACAGGCACATCCCATCACACCCAACTAATTCCAACTCAGTATGAAATGGCATGAGGATACATATACAATTATCCATTTTAATAGGCGGAGCTTATGAAGAAAACAATATTCTATTGTTCTATTAATACAATTCCAGGCCGGGCGCGGTGGCTCAAGCCTGTAATCCCAGCACTTTGGGAGGCCGAGGCGGGTGGATCACAAGGTCAAGATATCGAGACCATCCTGGTCAACATGGTGAAACCCCGTCTCTAGTAAAACTACAAAAAAATTAGCTGGGCATGGTGGCGCGTGTCTGTA
>NW_016107335.1:7487829-7509682 GCF_001604975.1 Cebus imitator | reverse complement strand
AAAAAAAAAAAAAAAAAAATTCCAAAATGAACCTTATTATTTCAAGGATATAAAATCCTAAATTGCTATGTATAGCAAATATTAAAGTCCAAGATGATGGTTTTCTTATGTTCTTATTCCAGTGGACAAATAACCAAGCTTGTTCATCTAGCATTCACAGGAATCTGCTCCTCACACTTGCTTACTATTCTATAATGATCAGCTAGACAAATCACAGGATGTATTCAGGACTCCTCCCTGCAGATACCTGAAAGGTTAATTTCAAAAATCTTCCCAGAGTTAATCAACCGATAGGATTCCCTCTCTGCTACCAGCACACTGGGACACAAAGGACAGCCAAATATTTTAAGCAAGGGGTGGACAAACTTTTTCTGTAAAGGGCCAGATAGTATTAGTAAATATTTTGGGCTTTGTAGGCCACCTGGCCTCTGCTGTAACTATTCAACAACTCTGCCATTGTACAGCATGTAAGGGACAACATAAAAAAGAGCAAGCACGGCTGTCTATCAATAAAACTTTAAAGATGTTAACATCTGAATTTCATATCATTTTCACATGTCAGACATTCTTCTTCTTTGGACTTTTTAAAAAATATATATTATGCTTAAATGTAAAAACCGTTCTTAGCTCTTGGTCTGTATAAAGACAGGCAATGGGCCTTTCTGGCCTGCAGGCTGTCATTTGCCAAGCTCCTTGCGGTAAGCCAAAGTATTCAAGTGATTTGGGCAGGTGAAATCTGCTCCCTGTCTAATATGCCAATCAGGTGTTGATGAATCCCATGTTTAAATCTACATGTTCCTGGTGACAAATCCTAGTAAGTCCTGGTCTCAAGAATCTGAAAAAACTATTTCCAGAGCCTGAGGTTCTAAAATAGGCTGAATAGACCAGCTTCCAATAGACCAGACTCCCTGGATGATACTGTTTCAGATTCTCCTTAGCAATCCCTAGAATCAAGATCTGTCTCAAAGCTGGGCAGAGTGTCATATGCCTGTTTCCAGCTACTTGGGAGGCTGAGGAAAGAGGATCATTTGAGTCCAGGAGTTTGAGTCTTGCCTGGGTAACACTTGTGAGACCCACATCTCCTTAANAAAAAAAAAAAATTGTCTCATGGTCCTAGAATCCATCAGGAAGATTCTGAAACCATGGTTTAATATTGAACAAAGTAAAGGTCATGGCTGGATCTGGTCTTCCCTGCTTTTTTCTGCATATGGCCTAAAATGTCAATAGGCTTTTTTGAGCCAACTTCTTTTTAATGCTGCAACTGCTCTCTCCAATCCCAGAATAGTTCATCTCTCTTTCAAATCTTTAGGACTGGAAAGAAGGGCTACAGAGAAATGGGGGTAGGAGTATGGCTTCTGTAAGAATGAGGACCAGGGATCTGAAGTGTTTTTCATGCTTTCAAGCTTGGAATCCCTGGAAACTGCTATGGCTGGGAGGAAGGAGGTATGGGGGAGAAGACTGTGGTCTCCATTCCTGTTTTGGAGCAGATTCTGGAATATGAAGTTTCCAGTAATGGGCCAGATTCCTACTGACTGAACAATTTCTAGACAGCAGGGGATATGGACATGGAATGAAAAATCTTTCAGGGTAAAGTAGGTAAATCTTTCGCAAGTTTACTTTGACTCCAATTGGGAGACATTCAGAATTTACTTCCCGCACTCAAAGCTTCCATGAATACACAATGACTATTTTACACAAAAGAAGGCTTCTCAGTTTTTAAGTACTTGTAAACAATACTTACTGTTTTCTATGGTTGGATCGTAGGAGTCAACAAATTGGCCTTCAACAAATTGAATCGTCAATGAGGACTTCCCTATAAAAGAGAACAAGAGCTTAGTGTGTGCTGGTATATAAAGGTAAAAATTTTTAGTTTCGCTGTTTTATTAAAAAAACCATTAATAGATGAAAAAACTGAAAGTATTAAGGTCAGAAAACATTCCTTTAATAAGCATTTGGGCAATTTCAAAAAATGAAATAAATTTCATTAATTTGCTTTATATGAGGATATTATGCAATTAAGCTATTACAAAATAAACACGTCTGTGACATTAACAAAGATTACTCACCAACAAGCACATCAGGTATTCTGTTAAAGGTAAGCTAAAAGGTTTAAAGTAAGCTAATTTCCTCTAGTATCCTTGGAATCTATTTAATTTTCATATGAAAATAAAAATGATTAGTTTCTTTATAGTCTTTCATACATGACGGTTAGAAGTGTAACCAAGTACAGCTTTTAAAAAGAGTAATTCGGCTAGGTGTGGTGGATCACGTTTGCAATCCCAGCACTTTGGGAGGCTGAGGCAGGTGGATCACCTGAGGTCAGAAGTTCGAGACCAGCCTGGCCAACATGACGAAACCCCGTCTGTACTAAAAATGCAAAAATGAGCCAGGTGTGGTGGTGGGCACCTATAATCCCAGCTACTTGGGAGGCTGAGACAGGAGAATCACTTCAACCTGGGAGGCGGAAGTTGCAGTGGGCTGAGATTGCACTACTGCACTCCAGCCTGGGCAACAGAGCAAGACTCTGTTTAAAAAAAAAAAAAGTAATCTGAAAATATGTAACATAAGTCTTTATTTTAAAAACTCCTTTGAAGCTAGAAATACTACCTCATTCAGCATCAAATGCCTAGCAGTATCCAGACAATTAAGAAATGTTATGGATTTCACAAAATTACCAGTAATAATTGAATTTATATGTTAACAAATCAACAACCAGAGCCTTAGCTTCTGACTCTTCTGTTACCTAAAATGTCTACTGGAGAGAACTTTAGAACAGGGTATGTGCCCTGTGAAGGCCACATGAGAGAACATAGTTCAGATGACTTTATCACCAGGAATGAGGAAGTGGTCCCTCCCTAATTTCACTCCCAATTCCTTCCTTCTCTCTTACATCCTCGGAACATTATTACACACATCTATATGCCTGGCATACTTCACTCCACCACAACAGGACGTGCAGTGAGAGCGAAGGAGAGGCATGGTAACACCGTCTTACACTCCTGGGTTTAACTTATGCTTGCTTCTCCTCCAAACTATAGACAGGTATAGCTGCACAACGTTTTCACGCCAAAGACATTTCTCAACATTTAAATTATTAAAAAGGTGTATGGTGGCTCACGCCTGTAATTCCAACACTTTGGGAGGCTGAAGCGGGTGGATCACCTGAGGTCAGGAGTTTGAGACCAGTCTGACCAACATGATGAAGCCCCATCTCTACTAAAAATACTTAAAAAATTAGCCAAGCATTGTGGTAGACACTTGAAATCCCAGCTACTTTGGAGGCTGAGGAAGAAGGATCCCTTGAACCCAGGAGACAGAGGTTGCAGTGAGCTGAGATCGCATCACTGCACTCCAGCCTGGGCAACAGAGCAAGACTCCATCTTAAAAAAAAAAAAAAAAAAAAAAAAGTAGGGGTTGCTGGAAAGGCCACAAGTTGGCAGACCTATTTACTCTTCACCAGCGGCCCAATATGCAGTTCAAAATGTCTCTAGAATTACTAAATCCTAAAATTATTCTCTACAAAGCAGCCGACATGAGCATTTGAAAATTAAATGCTACTTCTCTGCTTCCAATCCTCATTGCAATTAGAATACATTGTCAACTTCTAACCATGTTCCACAAATACCAGGCCATCCCTGCTCTGACTACTATTTCTCTGAGCAGCTCCTGACAATCCATCCTGAGACTCCAGTCACATCTCTTGTGCTGCTGGAGTTCCTGCCCCGCTTGGCCGCTTTATTCTAGCCACTCCCTCCCCCATCTCTGAATATATGAGTCGTCTTTGTCATTCTGATCTAAGCTCAAATGTTAGTCTGACAGAGAAACCTTCAAGACCACCCTAAGGCAGTATCCATTCCTTAAAGGTCATTCTCATAGCTACTCTTTTACTAAGTTATTTGAAATGATCTTCATTTAGTGAACACTCCATTAAAGCCAGTACAGGGCCAGCCAACACACTGTAAACATTGAGATTTCCGAACAAATGAATTAAAGTGCAGACCTTGGAAGGTCACTCTTATCCACTTAGATACTACAAAAGATCTCAATTTTTACATGAATAAAATAGAAAACAGTTCAACAGAAATTAAGAAACATGTCAAGTAGTATTTATTGGTTCCTAATCATAGGCCTACCTGTGACATAGGAATACAATAATAGTTCAAGAATTCCACAAATTTCAAATGAATTGTGTTGAAAAGAAACCATGTTATATATGCTAGCCCGTAAAGGAGAATTTAACTCAAAATATTGCAAAACTATTTCAGGTAATAAAAATAGCAAGGGGAAAACTCCTCTTCTATATTATCAAAACTGAAAAATTAGAAGAGGTAAAAAAAAATTCTTATTTACACAATGCTACTGCTTAAAGAAATGAAATTTAATTAGAAAGACGAGGAAAGACTTTTTAAGGGCTTTTGAAGGGTACTTCTAGGGACTCTGGTGGGCTTTTGATACCCTTATGTGGGTAGGATAAAGGTTTGCAGGGTCTTTGTTTTGCTTACAAATGGAAAGAAAGCAGATCATTTTCTCCCTAAAGGGCAAGAATTACAAAGAAAAAACGAAACAATAGAATTAGAAAGATTTTTGCAACATTTTGGGTAGTAGAAGTGGAGTAAAAACAGTGAAAGTGAGGCTAACTATGATGCATGGGATATGCTCCCCAAGCTGCGGGCAGCTGGGAGGCCCTGGATCAAACAGTCCTCCTCTGAACCGGCACTGGCCAAGTCTCAACAACCTGACTTGTGGGAGTAAAAGGACAGGGAGAAGAGCCTCAGGAGTTTTCCGGGAAATTTAGGAAGCCACATTCCAACAGAAAAGAAAGCTACACACAGTAAACAAGACAGCATGAGATAAAGTACAAAAATGGAGTGAGAGAAGAGCTCTCATTTGTATCACAATGGGCATATACTATTTGACAGGCTAAATTAACATCTCACTTGAAAACATAAGTAATCATTCTGGTAACAATGTAGTCTAACCAAAATCACATCGCAGGTTGATAGCCAACTGTTGTTTTCATGAAGAGTAAACTGGGATACCAGAATTTAAAACTTATTCCTCAGTATTAGTTTTCTCAATCAGATTCTCAATTCTCAATCAGACTGGCCCTGGGAGAAAGGTATTGTTCATTAGCAGAAGTGGAACTGAAGAAAAACTAGGTTTTCCTTCGGTCTCTCCTCCCTGGGGCTCTCCACCCTAAGGCGAGGTCATTCATTATTTAAATAATCAAGAAGGGATAGGAAGGCTGTATTTGCTGACATGCTGTTTTCCGCCAATTCCATTAAAAAGTGCTATTATTAGACAACTAGTGTTGAAATCTTTACAAGTCAGCAGTAAATGCTAATAAATCTTCATAAATAAACCCCACCGCTCATTTTCAAGTGTTCTCAGTTCTAGTTATAATTTCTGGCTTTAAGGCATGTCTTCGGGAGAAGTAGCTCAGATCTTTTGGTCAGGTTTTTCACATAGTTTGCTTGCAGCTACAAAAAGGCACTGGTAAACTCTACCGTGAGCACCTTTAACCTCCTTCTCTCAACTTCATACACTGTGGCTTCTGTCCCTAGCAAATTCAGATGTGGAAACACTAGTTACTTGCTGAAGATAATCTCACACTCCAGATCAAGTCTTTGGAAAAAATGTTACATGAAAACTACACAAGAGTGATTCCAAATAAATGGAAAAGTAGACCATACTCAGATGTGTGTTTATCCTCAAACATGAATCACTCATTTAATAACATATGTTACCATAAATGGTTTAAAAGGCTAAATCTCAGTTCCCCAAATTAACTTCCAAATACTCTTCCTCCAAACCAAAACCCACCTTAACTCATAAAAATAAAAATTATTTTAAAAAATTCTTCTGAACTTCTATCAGGGAATAGCATTGTATTATTTTTTTCCAATGATAAAATGGCACAGTAAGTTTCTCACCTAGTATTTTCACCTCAGAAGGTGTACTTTCAGGGGTGTTGACTGAATCTTATACTCTGTGATTACTGCAAAATAGGTACTGTTTACAAAATTATTTAAAATTTTCAGATTCATATTAACCTTGTTATCATGCTTATTCTCCTAAAAAATAATGAATTAGCCAGGTGTGGTGGGTCATGCCTGTAATCCTAGAACTTTGGAAGGCTAAGGCAGGTGGATTGCTTGATCCCAGGAGTGTGAGACCGGTCTAGGCAACATGGTGAAACCCTATCTCTACAAAAAAATGTAAAAATCAGCTGAGTGTGGTGATGCATGCATATAGTCTCAGTTACTCAAGAGGCTGATGTGGGAGGATCACTTGAGCCCAGGGGTTGAGGCTGCAGTGTATGTGAGCATGCCATTGCATTCCAGCCATGGTCTGTTCCCCCACCACCCCCTACAAGCCCAGTATTTTCCCAAACAGCTTATACATTGCTTGTTCACTGGGATATGATGAGGAAGACCAGATTTTCAATTTATCAACTAGTCTAACAAGGCATTCTGCAGAAGGGGGAGTCCATTAGAACCGACGTAGCATACAGGACACAATCCATTCCAGAGCTGCTTTCACCACCTCAAATTCATAACATAACTTTAAGGGGCTTTGATAACCATGGACAGAAGCTAAGAGCTTAGCCTGAAAGTCCACTGGCCTTTGCACCAGTAATCATCCCCATGCTACTTCAGCAACCCACCTCCTGAGCACAGCAAGAAGTGCCTGGTCACCACCCAGACTGCTGTTGTTCCTCTGGCACCTGCACTTCTTCCCACCTATCAATCAATACACAGGACCAGGTATTCCCCAGTGGTCAAGCTTTCTGCTCATCACCTAGTCCAAATCACCTCTACAAGCAATGTTTCCAAATTGGCGGTGTAGCCTAACTAGTCATGAAGTCAATATACTGAGCCATGAACCACACTTTTTTAAGAAATAGGAAGCCAGCATGGACTGCAAACACGAAAGGCCTTCTGAATCCCCTGTCTCAGTTATATACACATTTATGACTAGGTCACAATGTAAAATGTATTTTTTACTAAGGTGGCTACAGACAACAGGTTAGAAAGATGAACAATGAAAGATGAACAATGACTGAATCTCAAATCTCCACCAGGTTTCACTTTCTTCCCTATTCAGCTTAAGCCCCAAGATAAATCTTCCACAACTCTTTTGTGAGAAGTCTCCAATTTCCCTTCTCTAGGGCCCTTCAACAAACCCCTAAGATCTTAATCAAATCAATTGCCTTTGTGAGCCTGTTGAGCTGAGCCACAGAAAATTCCACAACCAGGTGGGTTGGTGACACTTAGAGCAAGCTAAGGTCTATACCATTATAACAAGCCACATGGAATGAAGTAAAAACTAAAAACATGTTTGTGACAATTTCAGGAGGAGGAAGGTTCAGGAGACTAGGAGGGAGAGTGGGATCTATAGAACAAGGGGATAGAACAGCTTTTGTGGAAGGGGAGGGTGGCTAACTCCTCCTCCGGTGAAAACGGCGGACTGTGTAAGGCAGACAGAGCTACATGCCCTGCTCAGGGGCTCTGGTTACTGTGTTTGATGTGTGTGCACCAAGTTGGGCCGCTGGGTGAGTAGGGGATAGCAGTGACCAGATCATTGAGAGTGCCTTCGCTTTAGAGTGTCTCATTGCTTTAGAATGTTGGTGGCTTCTTCCTTGCCTCTAACAATAGTAATTCTTTCTCAAAGTGTGGGCCCAGTAGCTTAGTACTACAGCTACAGAAGTACTAAGTTAGTACTACGGTACTAACCCATAACAAACGCAATTTACTGAGCCTCACTCAAACCTCCTGGATGAGCAACTCCAACACGGAAGTATTAACAGGCCCCCTAGGTGATTCGGCTGCACAGTTCTAAGGTTTAGGAACCGCTGCCCTCACGCAACAAGCTCAACTATTATCACTTAGCACCTTCAGGGTGTTCCCTAATCCTCCAGCTCCCACCAGCAACTCAGCTCATAAAGCACACCTACTAGGGGCCAGGCACTGAGGATACACCATGACTAAGATATGTTATGACTTCTGAGCGATGAGGAAGGTACTCTCAATGTCCCCATTGCTGCTATCCTCAACTCACCCAGCATCCCAGCTTGGTGCACACACATCAAACACAGTGATTGGAGCCCCTGAGCAGGGCATGTAGCCCCGTCAGCCTTACACAGTCCGCCATTTTCACTGGAGGAGGAGTTAGCCACCCTCTCCTTCCACAAAAGCTGTTCTATCCCCTTGTTCTGTAGATCCCACTCTCCCTCCTAGGAGACTTCCTCCTCCTGAAAATAGTCACGAACATGTTTTTAGTTTACTTCATTCCACGTGGCTTGTTATAATGGTATCTCTGAAATATTTAAACATGTTTAAGAATCCAAGTTCCACTTTGCTCTCCATGCTACAGAAAACTGTCGCTGGATGCTGCAGCAGCTGGGTGCTACACGCTTGACCATGAAGACGAATGCACCTTACAGAAAATGATCTCAGCCACTTACAGCTCCATTTTACACAAACAAATTAAATGTGCCCATGGGGACACCCCGCAGAAATCTAATAACATCCCTGACAAAAGGTGTATAGATTCTGGCTTGAGGATCCTTCAAGGAAAAGGTCCAGTAAATAGAGGTTAAAGTACTGGAGGCAATTAA
The DNA here is from genome assembly GCF_001604975.1 of Cebus imitator. Classification (NCBI taxonomy): domain Eukaryota; kingdom Metazoa; phylum Chordata; class Mammalia; order Primates; family Cebidae; genus Cebus; species Cebus imitator. The sequence continues at coordinate 7,501,062 of NW_016107335.1, read as the reverse complement.
GGAAGAGAAGCAGCTCTCCAACTTTAGGAGAAACATCGATGAAAGAAAGTAAACATCAATGAAACCTGCAGAATAGAATTCAGTGAGTACCACTGAATTGAAAGGATATAATAACTGTAATCCCAGCAATTTTGGAGGCTGGGCTGAGGCGGCAGATTGCTCGAGCCTAGGAATTCAAAGACTCTGTCTCTATAAAAAATACAAACAAATTAGTGGGGCGTGGTGGTACACACCTATGCTCTCAGGTACTTGGGAGGCTGAGGTGGGAGATCACTTGAGCCCGGGAGGTCGAGGCTGCACTCCAGCCTGGGTGACAGAGTGAGATCCTCTCTTAAAAAGAAACAAATGAAAAGCTACTGGCCAGAGGCAAGAGGCAAGCTGTGACTTCTGGATGTTTAGCTCCCTACTGACTAAATGATGACATTCTCACAGGACAGCTAGCTATTAGGTTTCTTCCCGCCAACTTGGTTACACATTCACTTAAACCTCTACCTAGTTTCAGCAGTTACAGACAGAACCCGTTTGTAGAACAAGGAGATTAAGTCTCCAATTGTCCCTTCTCCCAGTTCTACCTCCCAACAGCTGGATTTTTTACAGTTCCACGCATGGCAACATTCCATTCCATTCTGAATCCCAAGTTTTCAAAGCTCTGACTATGGATTAATTCATTCATTTCCTCAAATATCTGTCAAATGGCTATTAAGTGCAAGGCACAATTCTAAGCACAGGAATACACTGGTGAACAGACAAAAATCCCTTCCTTGATACATACATTCTAATGAGGAGAAACACATTAAAAATAAACACAATAGGCCAGGCACAGTGGCTCACACTTGTAATCCTAGCACTTTGGGAGGCCAAGGGGGTGGATTGCCTGAGCTCAGAAGTTTGAGACCAGCTGGCGAAACCCCGTCTCTATTAAAAATACAAAAAATTAGCTGGGCATGGTGGCACGAGCCTGTAATCCCATCCCAACTACTAGGGAGGCTGAGGCACAAAAATCGCTTGAACCTGGGAGGTGGAGGTTGCAGTGAGCCGACGTTGCACCATTGCACTTCAGCCTGGGTGACAAGAGGGAAACTCTAACTTTAAAAAAAAAAAAAAAAAAGGCCGGGCACGGTGTCTCATCTGAGGTCAGGAGTTTGAGACCAGCATAGCCAACATGGTGAAACCCTATCTCCACTAAAAATAGAAAAATTTGGGGGACATGGTGGCGCATGCCTGTAATCCCAGCTACTCAGGAAGCTGAGGCAGGAGAAACACTTGAATCCGGGAGGCGGAGGTTGTAGTCCGTTGAGATTGCGCCCCTGCACTCCAGCCTGGGTGACAAGAGCGAGATTCCATTTAAAACCAAAACCAAACAAAACAAAACCAAAAAACCAGGACAGTGGGCAAGATTGTGGTATGAATCCTAGCTGTGTCTTGAAGTTAAGCCCTCTGGGCTTCAAAATCTTTCCGAATTGTGATGATTAAATGAAATCACAGATATAAAGCACAGTACCTGGCACCCATCACATATTCAGTAAACAGTTGAATTCAATTCTGTACCACAATCCCATAGTCAATCAAACTTTTCCCAAATTATGCCCAACACCTTCAATCCACAAACACCGACTTAAGTCCTACTCCATGTGTAATTCTGGAACAGGGAGAAAGGTACTATTAATTGTGAAAAGTCAAATATCACCCTCCCTCACTTTGAAAGTATCTTTTTTTTTGGAGACAGGCTCTCCCTCGGTTGTCCAGGCTGGAATGTAGTAGTGCCGTCAGAGCTCACTGCAGCCTCCAACTCCTGGGTTGAAGGGAGTTCAACCATCAGCCTCCCAAGTAGCTGGGACTATAGGGGTGTCCCCACCATGCCCATCAAGTATTATTTGTAGAGACAGGGTCTCACCATGCTGCCCATGCTGGTCTCGAACACCTGGGCTCAGGCGCCCATTCTGTCCTCCCAAAGTGCCGGGATTATGGGTGTGAAGCCACTGTGCCTGGCCTGAAAATGTCTTAAAAAAAAAAAACAAGGCCGGGCGCGGTGGCTCAAGCCTGTAATCCCAGCACTTTGGGAGGCCGAGGCGGGTGGATCACGAGGTCAACAGATCGAGACCATCCTGGTCAACATGGTGAAACCCTGTCTCTACTAAAAATACAAAAATTTGGGGGGCATGGTGGCGCGTGCCTGTAATCCCAGCTACTCAGGAGGCTGAGGCAGGAGAATTGCCTGAACCCAGGAGGCGGAGGTTGCGGTGAGTCGAGATCGCGCCATTGCACTCCAGCCTGGGTAACAAGAGTGAAACTCCGTCCCCCCCCAAAAAAAAAAAAAAAAAAAAAAAAAAAAAATCATGCTGAAGATTTTCTTTCAAAAGCCACAAAGGTTTTCCAGTCAGGAGAAAGACACGAGAGGATGAAACATTAGGAAGATGAGAACGCAATTCTGAAATATGGACTAGAAATAAAACCTGGACTTTTTTTTTAGCGTACTTCAAAATAGGTACTTATTACAAACCAAAAAAAAAAAGGAAAAAATTAATCTCTAAGAAAAAGTAAGAAAACCTTAAGAAGAAACAAAGTATGTACCTGGTTCTTCAAGACTTACTAGGAGCCTAAAGGAATTAAGACAGTGTGGTACTGGCGTTAGGACAGACACAGATTAACAGAGGAAAATGCACACTCCCAAAATAGATGCATACATATGTATGATCAATTGATTTTCAAAAAAGCCGCAAAGGTAATTTAAGGGAGAAAGAACAGTCTTTTTTCACAAATGGTGCAGAAACAACTGGATGTCAATATCAGAAGAAAAAAAAAAACAAGAGGTTGGGCAATAGCTCATGCCTGTAATCCCAACACTCTGGAGCCAAAGTGCCAAGATCACTTGAGGTCAGGAGTTTGTCAAATCCACCCAAAGGCTTGATGTACATGGAGGACTGGTTCCAGAATGCCAAGTATGCCAAAATCAGAGCATGATGAATTCCTGCTTTTCACTCTGCAGAACCTGCATATAGGAAAAGCCGGCCCTCCCTACATGCGGGCTTTGCATCCAAGGAATACTGTATTTTCCATTTGCATTTGGTTGAGGGAAAAAAAAAATCCTGCCTACAAGTGGACCCATGTATTTCAAACTGTGTTGTTCAAGGATCAACTGTCCTACTCAACAATACAAGGGAATTAAATGCTGGTATGTATACACATGAATAAATCTCAAATGCGTGTGCTAAGCAGCCGGATGCAAAAAGCTGCATAATATATGGTTCCATTTATTTGGCATTCTGATAAAGACAAAACCATAGGACAGAAAACACAAAGGGGTAAGGGGCTAACTAGAAAGAGGAACAGGGTACTTTTGAGACCAATGAATTGTTCTACATCCTGCTCGTGGATGTAGGTGACTGAAGACTTGTCAAAACCTGAAACCTGTTGAATGCTACATCAAAAAGAAGAAATTTTCTCAGTTTTTATTTTTCCTTTCTTTTTACAGGTGTCGAACCTCAAGTTTTTTCTTTTTTTCTTTTTTAAATCTTTACCCTTACTTCATACATAAAAATTAACTTGATCAGAGACCTAAACATAAAAGCTAAAATTAGAAAACTTCTAGAAGAAAACAGGAAAAAACTTTGTCTCAAGTTCAACAGAGCTTAAAGATAAAAACAAACAAACAAAAAACCCCAACTTTATGATCTTCAGGTAGACAGATTCCTGACATGATATAAAACAAACCAAAAACAACAACAACAAAATGATAAACCGAGTTTCATCAAAATTACAAACTTCTTCTGTTCTCTGAAGCACCAGAAAACAAATATTCATTATATATACTTGAAAAAGGACTTTTGTTCAGATTATATAACAAGAAGAATAATCTGATAATTTAGGCAAAAGACTTGAACAGACACTTCACAAACCAAGATATCCAAATTACCAGTAGGTATATGAAAAGATGTCCAATATTCTTAGTCAGTGGGAAAATTCAAATAAAACCACAACCTACCATCTAAGAATGGCTAGAAAGTTAGAAAGGCCGCCAACACCAAGTTCAGCGAGGATGGGCAGGCAGCAACCAAAGCTCTCATCTGCTGCTAGTGGAAGCATAAAATGGTCAAAATGTATTGGAAAAGTTTGGTGGTCTCTCCTGAAGTATACACTTAACATATATGTGACTCAGCATCTCGCTCCTAGGTATTTACCAAAGAGAAATGTGTCCACGAAGACATTTACAAATGCTCATAATAGCTTTATTCTTAATAAATATTGGGATAACGGAAACATCCACTAACAGGTGATCAAATAAACAAATGAAGGTATATCCATTCAACAGAATCCTACTCTGCAATAAAAAGAAACTATACATGCAACACTATGGATGAATCTCAAAACGTTATACTAACTGACATACAAAAATGAGTATATATTGTATGATTCAATTTATGTGAAATTTTAGGGTAAGAAAAACTAACCCAGAATGATGGAGAGCAGATCAGTGCTTCCCAGGGAGCCAGGGTAGGGTGTGAGGGACACGAGGGAAGTTTTTGGGATGATGGAATGTTCCCTGTTTTGATAAAGGCAGAGGTTACACAGGTGAATAAATCTGTCAAAACTCACCCAACTCTACCCTTAAAAAATACTCTGTTACATGTAAATCACACCTCAATAAACTTGATTTAGGAAAAAAAGATCTTTAAGACAGAGTCTTGCTCTGTCGCCAGGGTGAAGTGCAGTGGCGCAATCTCGGCTCACTGCAACCTCCGCCTCCCAGGTTCAAGCAATTCTCCTGCCTCAGCCTCCAGAGTAGCTGGGACTATAGGCGCACCACCATGCCCAGCTAATTTTTGTATTTTTAGTAGAGATGGGGTTTCACCATGTTGGCCAGGATGGTCTCGATCTCTTGACTTAGTGATCCACCCGCCTCGGCCTCCCTCCAAAAAAAATTTTTTAAAAGAAGATGATGCATTTACTTTTTTTTTTTTCCTTTTGAGGTAGGGTCTCGCTCTGTTGCCCAAGGTGGAATGGAGTACAGTGGCAGGATCACAGCTGTACTCACTGTAACCTCAAACTGCTGGTCTCAAATGATCCTCCCACCTTGGTTTCCCAAAGCACTGGGATTACAGGTGTGACCATACCCAGCCCAGTATTTTTTACTAAAGAGTATGACATGGTGGTTATCAGCTTTGTGACTTTGGGCAGTTTTCCTGAGTCCTTTTCCCAGTCTGTAAAATGGACATAATAATAGTACCTATTCTATAAAGTGCTTTGTGAGGAGTAAATGAAAATACCTACAAAACATCTGGTATGTAGTAAGGTGCTCAACAAATCTCATTATTATTAATATTAGCAATACTATTAGTAACTGCTCTTAGGCAGAAATAATCCGCTTAGTATAAAAAAATGTATTTTCAGGATTATACCTAATAAATTAATCTGAAAGATGACATACAGTAACTATTTCAACTAAAGTCTAAACGCAACAAAAACAACAAATAAACACATACATATACCCCTAAAGCAGAAAATTACTGTTTTAGCTACCCACAGCTGTATTACAGACCACACCCCACAGCTGAGTGACTGACATCACCCATTTCATGTGCTCATGTTTCTACCGTCAAGACTGGGCTCACTTGTAGTTTACTCTTTGGGCTGCCTTCATCTGGTGGGCTGCGGGGCTGCAGCTGGGAAGGCAAGGCATTCTCCCTTTTGCTGTGTCTTCTAACGTCTCCTGCATGTCACTTGAGGCTTCCAAGAACACAAAAGCAGAAGCTGCCAACTTCTTAGGCCTTAAAGTCTGGAACTGGCACATCACCATCTCTACGGCATTCTGCAGGCTCAAGACAGTCACAGGGCAAGCACAAGAATACCAGGAGAGTGCCTCATCGGGGACTAACAATAGAACAGACACCAGTTTGCAAACGGCAGAAACAGACTGCAGACTCACCTGGGTTATAAATAAAACCTGAATCTATCACCATTGTTAAATGGCTGGAATAATAATGAGCTGCATAAAGGTTTCTGTTCCATGTGTTCCTCATATGACACACAGTGCCAATCATATACTTAATAATCACATGCACCCACTCTAGTAAGAAATGTATAGTTCCCCTACAGTAGGATCGGTGGTTGTTGCTTTTTCAAAAGCGAGGGGTGACGTGTGTTGTGTTGTGTCTACATATATTACACACACACACGCGCGCGCTCGCGTACACCACTAAGGAAGTGTTTGGAAAAGGTATTTACGATTCTAGTCTGAATACCAATCCCCACATGTCCATCATAGAGAGTCAGATGAGAGCGTGTGGTGCAGAACATACACATTTTAATTATTTAACAAACCTGCCAAACTGAGACACTGTTAGAGTTTACGAAACATTCTCACATGAATGATCTCACTTGTTCCTGTGAGCTAAGCAGGGTTAACATTATGTTGTCCTTTCTCATGTCCCTTCCCCAATTTTAAAAATAGATGGTGGGAGATTTTTTAAAAAAGGAAGAAATTAAAGTGCAATTATTATTATTGTGACAAAGGCAAGGCAGAATAAGTAAAACTAGTTGATAAAATTATTACTCATTCAAATACAGGTAACCCTATTGCCAATTATTATGTTACCAGACATATACCACTGAGGAAAATAAGAAATATGTTTAATTACAAAACATGAAGCACTGAGTTACATAAATGAAGAATTTTATTAACAGGATTATTAAACTAAAGAAAAATAAAGTGCTACCCAGAAAGACCATAAAACTGTTTCCCTGAAGACTTTAAAAATGAAGTATTCATTTCTATAGGATGGTTTAAAGATAAAGTTGAAGTGGAAGGCAACAACAGCCCTGATAAAAGGCAGGAAATTAAATGTTTGGCAACAATGAAGAATGAGTTTTCCTAGAATTGTGGCCCAATCTGGAGAAAGGACTCGGGATACAGGTAAGGTTGGGAAGGAGCTACAGAAAAGCAAAGACAAAAATTCTCAAATTCTTAACATACTAAAGAACGTGACATTTAAGACAGATCAAAACTAGTAACGACAGAGTATGAGGAAAATGAGATATGCAATAGAGTACACTCATTCGTCAGCATGAATGGTTAAAACCATTAATATTTTATAAAGATAAATTCTTCCAAAGTTCTTTAAATCCCCACTGACCTCATTATCAACACCAATTCACTCCTCACAATATCTGGGCTGTCCAATATGGCGGCCAATAACCATACATGAACAGTGAGTACCTGAAATGTGCTCAGTTCCGGCTAAGGTGTGTCATTGTGTAAGTATGAGAAAATGTACAAATATCAACAATATCCATTACGTGTTGAAATGATAATATTTTGGACATATTGAGCTAAATTAAGTATATTAATTTCACCTATTTCTTTTTACTTAAATGTGCTACTGGAAAAATCTAACATTACATTAGGTTACACTTTTGGGTTTTTTTTCTTTTGAGACAGTATCTTCCTTTGTTGCCCAGGCTGGAGTGCAGTGGTGCGATCAAAGCTCACTGCAGGCTTAACTTCCTGGGACTCAAGTGATCCTCCTACTTCAGCCTCCCACTTTTGTAGAGACAGTGTTTCACTGTGTTGCCTAGGCTGTTCTCCAACTCCTGAGCTCCAGTGATCCACCCACCTCGGCTCCCAAAGTGCTGGAATTCCAGGTGTGAGCCACTGCGCCAGGCCAGATTATGTTTCTACTGGACAATGCTGCCCTGTTCCATCATTTAAGGGAATAGGATCATATTATTTGTAAAAATTTAGCTCCCTAAATTTGTGCTACAGAAATACTTCCACAGAAGTCTAAAAAAAGTTGAAGGTAGGCTCATTTTGCATGCAGTCCAATTTCTTATGACACTGCTCATAAGAAACATGGTTAGATTAAGAAAGCAACTTATTATAAATCATATACACGTTTGTGTAGCACAGTAATGCAGAATGAAAAGATCTAGTGACAGAGCCCAACTCCACCTCCCCGCAAGCAGGAATGACAAATATCCTTGTAGTAAGACACGGCCTGCCTGAGTGGGCAGCGTCAGTGTGGGGGGGCCACCTGGGTCCAGCAACCTCATTTGTCTCTGGGGCGACAATCCTGCAGTGTGAGGGTATGCTTGGCCAAATCCTCGGGCAACACAAGGACCCAGGAGCAGCAAACCCTCAGAACCCTAGCTGTAGGCACAGCCACCTGTCTTCGGGATCATGGGAACTGTGCACTGTGTGGGTGGTCTACAAGGCCTCCGTGGCCAGAAAGCAAGGCAAGTGTGTGGATCTGGCAGGTGTGGAAATGAATCTGGTCTACCCCTTAAACTTGCTCCTGTTCCATCATTTCTGATTTTTGCTCAGGCACTCACATGAGAAATCTGAAGGCTACTCCACAGCTCCCACATCAGCTTGTCCATTCTCTCTCTAATGAAATCTCAAATGTGTGTCCTCTTCATCTCATCTACTCTGCGCCTTGGCTGGTCTTCCTGTTTCTACTCTCTTACTACCCTCACCCACTTCACAGAACAGCAGGAGGGATAGATGCCAGGATCAGCACACTACAGACCAGGGGCCAAATTTGGCCCATTGACCCATAGCCTGTTTTGGTTTTGTACAGTCTATGAGCTAAAAATGCTTTTTCATCTTTGAGTGGTTGGAAAAAGAAACAGTATTTCATGGTACATGAAAATCGGATGAAATTCCAGTGTTCTATCCATAAATAAAAGTTTTACTGGCACATAGCCACACCCACTCGTTGATGTATTGTCTGTGGCTGCTTTTGTCTTACAAAGGCAAAGTTGAATAGATGTAACAGAGGCTACATCGCCTGCAGAGCTTGAGATATTTACTATCTGCCTTTTACAGAATGAGTCCGCCAGTCCCTGGTATGGATCATCATCTTATCTGTTGCTTAAAACCCTTCAGTCACTTACCACAGTTTCTAGGAAAAAGTCTAAAACTTTTCACAGGGCAGATGGACAGTTGGCACACACATAAGCCCTGACTTTCCTCCTTACTCACACCTCAGCCTTATTCACTCAGTAAGCCACACTGCCTTTTCCTTAAAGACAATTCTCCCACCACCTCCACCCACCTGCTGGTCAAGTTAGCCCTGCCTTTGATTATTTCTCTCAAGCACTTACCCCAGTTGTATTTAAATAACAATATGTGTAGCAGCTGGTTAAAGACTGCCTGTTCTGGAGCCACTGCCTGAGTTCAAATCCTGACTTTGTCACTTAACAACAGTTTGACATGGGGCAAGTCATAAAAGCTTTTTGTACTTCAGTTTCCTTATATGCAAAATAGGTGTAACAACTGTACCTACCTGAGTTTAAAGGCTATTCATATATGTGCATTATTTAAGACTGTACCCCATAACAGTAAATGCTTCAAAAGCACCAACAACTACTATTCTCAGCAGCAGGAACAGGTTCCTGTGACTCCTCAACTAGGCTGAAGCTCCTTGAGGTCAAGGATTATAACTGTCCTAGCTTTTGTGACCGGTGCAAAGTAGAAAATTTATTCAAACACTTAATGAACACCTATTTGAATAACACATAACACTCACAAAACGTCCTCTTCAACCAACAGCTGCAGTGATTCAATCTTTGGGGCCTGGCCCAAATGTTCTCTTTCAAACAAATGCCAAATGTAATTGAGATTTTAAAGCCAGCAAAATATAGGTACAGTGGCTCATGCCTCTATTCCCAGAACTCTGGGAAGCTGAGGTGGGTGAATTGCTTGAGTCCAGGAGTTCAAGATCAGTCTGGGCAACAAGTGAGACCTCATCTCTACAAAAAAATAAAAATAAAAAAATTAGCCAGGGCACGATGGCGCACACCCATAGTCCCAACTATTTGGGAGGCTGAGGTGGGAGGATCATTGAGGCTGGGAGGTTGAGGCTGCAGTGAGCTGAGACTGGGCCACTGCACTCTAGCCTGGGTGACAGAGTGAGACTCTGCCTCAAAAAATAAAAAATAAAATAAAGCTAGCAAAATAGCCAGACACATTTATATCTAAGACACAGAAGTCTTAGAAAAACATTTCATCTCATAAAACTGCATTAACCGTAAAAGCCCGTATTTGCACCCCCATTCACAAAGTAAGTACTATGCCATCAGGTAGTTAACTTTCAACTCTCAATCCTGCAAAAGGCAGGATTATGTATCTTGCTAAAACACCAACTTCACTTTCAAATGTCCCTGAGGAGTCCTTCTGCAAAAAGAGAAATGGGGGAGAGGAAGACCTCAATTCTATTACAGATAAGACACAAATCGGGCAAGCACGACACTTAGGAGTGAATTCTATCAATATCTTTAATTTACCCTGCTTTCTTAACTTGCCCATAAGAGCAGAATATAAAGGCTTTTCTAGCACTTCTGTTCTAAACTAGCACCGGTTTAGATTTAAAACAATCCTACAGGGAACTCTTTCTTTTTTTTTTGTAACCAGAAGCCCAACATATTGAAGAAAATTAAAATACTAAACTGGTATTCTAAGACCTTCAAAATATTAGATTATATTTCTAAATCTATCAAGCAATTCATGTTAAGAAGACTCAGTAGTTTGCATTCTCACAGTTAGCAGTCTGACTTAAATTAGGCAATGGCTTCTAAGATGTGACACCAAAAGCTAAGTGGCAGGAGAAAAATAGACATATCGAACTTCAAATTAACAACTTTTTGCTCTGAAGGACACCATCAAGAAGGTAAAAGGACAACCCATTGACAGGAGAAATTATTTGCAAATCCTATGATACCACTTCACACCCACTAGGATGGCTAAAACGAAAAAGACAGTAACAAGTGTTGCCAAGAATGTGGAGAAAATTAAACCTTCATACATTGCTGATGGGAATATAAAACCAGCAGCTGTTTCGGAAAACAATTTGACAGTTCTTCAAAATGTTAAGCACAGAGTTAACCAAAATGACCCAGCAATTCCACTCCTAGGAATGTACGCAAGAGAAATGAAAACATATGTCTACACAAAAGCTTATACAGAAATGTTCAAAACATTATTATTCATAGTAGCCAGAAAGTAGAGCTGCAAGTGGTGGCTCACACCTGTAATCCCAACACTGGGAGGCTGAGGCGAGACGACTGCTTGAGGTCGAGATCAGTATGGGCAACACAGCGAGGCTCCTTTCTCCACAAAAAATAAAAAAACTGGCTGGGCGTCATGGCACACATCTGGAGTCCTAGCTACTCAGGAGGGTGAGGCGGAAGGATCACTTGAGTCCAAGAGGTTGAGGCTGCAGTGGGCCATGACAACTCCACTGCACTGCAGCCTGGGCAAGAGAGCAAGAACCTGCCTCAAAAAAGTAAATAAATAAAAAATAGCCCCCAAAATAGAAACAACCCACATATCCAATTGACAAATGCATAGAAAAAATGTGGTATGCTCACATAATATTAGTCATCACTAAACAGGAAGTAGCAACACATGCCACAACATGGACAAAGCTTGAAAATATTATACTAAGTAAAAGACGCCAGCCCCCAAAGACCACGTATGTATGTTCTTATATACACGAAATGGCCAAAGTAAGTAAATCCACAGATACAGAAAGATTAATGTTGCTAGGGGATAAGGGGGAGCAGGATGGAGAGTGGCTGCTACTGAGTGCAGGGTTTCTCTTTGGGGTGAAGTACAGAGAGATATAACCCATATGGACACCAAAGTCATAATTAGAAATCTGAATTCTGATTACGCTCCTGTACAGAACAATGAATGAGTCTGAAAAATAGGAATTTCAAGTTTCAATACAAAGTGGCCACTTCGGGACTACCCCCACTCACAAGTATACAACATCAGAATATGAAGCACCTGCATGTACAATTTCACATAGTAGATTTCATACATGGCAAATACTGTTTTGCCTTTCAATTGTTTAATAAGTGTCAACAAATGATAGGTTAACTTAAAAATAAACAGCAAGTCAGAATACAATTTAATTGTATTCTACTGGGAACAACCAAATATTTAATGACATCTTTCCTCATGAAGTAACTAAATACTACCTAAAACATTTTGACAAAGTAATAATTTGAGTACTTTTGCTGAATTGCCTTCTTCCAAACCACAAAGTTGCTTCATTTTCCCCATGATCTTTCACATGCCTGTGATGCCATCCCTCTTATTAACCATACATAAGAGGCTTATATATGACAACCAGCTTTTGAATACAGTCTAATGGTAATAGGTTACCAAAGCTCTCTGTATAGGTAAAATCCCAGTGAAAGACCAGACTGGAGAGTCTTCCTAACATCACCACTTTAACTTGATTAGGTTTAGCTGCTTCCTACTGCAGGACTACCCATTGTGGCAGAAACAAGGGAATGTCAGGGAGCCGGTACTTTCGGCTACCACGGAAACAGTTAATACAAAGCACTCCCTGAAAGCCAGACTCCCAGAGTTCCAGGTGACGTGTCCTTAAAAGTTTTAACACTGTAAGTAACAGGAAAAGTACAGGGGGTGGGAGGGAGAGTTGTATAAATTACCTGAGAATTTTATTTTCCCTATTGGTAGTTCTGTCAACACTCAAAAAAAAATTTTTTTTTGAAAGCTAAGTAGTAAAACAAACATTTTGTTGTTTTATCTGAAGGCAACTTTAAAAATGAAGTTGTGGCATGACAAAGTCACAACGACAAGCATCCTACTAGTCAAACTGGCTTAATGTATTTAATCAAGAGAACATTCTAAGAAAGGTGTGGAGGCCTCCTCCGTGACTCTATCCCCAGAATACAGGAAAAAACAGCTCAGTATCACAAAATGTCACAATCTAGAAACATGTACTCAAATTTCTCTGGCACAGCACCATTTGCAAGCTAATATGCCAGTAAGATCCCAGAAGTGAGCGTACCGAGTAATTCCCAAAAGGGTGGCTTACTAGAATCCTGCTGGCCAAACCCAATCTCCTTAACCTAAGAAAAGCCACACAAACTACACAATATCCTGGCTCATAATACCCTTTAAAATCAAATGGAGCTGACCATGGCGGCTCACGCCTGTAATCCCAGCACTTTGGGAGGCTGAGGTGGGCAGATCACCTGAGGTCAGGCGTTTGAGACCAGCTTGGCCAACGTGGTGAAACCCCGTCTCTACAACAAATACAAAAATTAGCCGGGTGTAGTGGTGCACGCCTGTAATGCCAGCTACTCCGGAGGCTGAGGCAGGAGAACCGCTTGAGCCCGGGACGCGGAGGTTGCAGTGAGCCGAGATCACGCCACTGCACTCCAGCCTGGGTGACAGAGCAGGACTCCGTCTCAAAAAAA
>NW_016107335.1:7480175-7487784 GCF_001604975.1 Cebus imitator | reverse complement strand
ATTGGAAGCAACCCAACCTTTCCAAGATCGTTTAATCATGACTGCGCTTGAATATAAATATGGACAAGTGGAGTACGTTGCAGAAACAAGAAATACTAAAGACAGAAAATAGGGAATAAAAGTGACCCTGTATCCCACCGGAGACTAAGTTACCACAGTATTTAACAAGCAGCAGTTTAAAATAAATGTTTGTGAAGAGAAGGCTAAGGGGTGGCCTGTCACATCTCCACCCTCAGGACGCTAATTAGGGGGAAGATAAAACAGAATGGATTTCAACTGGACACAAGGAACTTCTTTAGCAAAAAAAGTGACGAAACACTAGACCTGCTCACTCAAGACTAAAGCTACCATTTCAACATTTTAAAAGGGTAAGTCAAGATCTTTGGATCATTCTCTTGCATTGAAATCAGGTAGCCGAGGTACTTGTGGCCTATAACGTGATTATCAGGGTCTACTATTTTCAAATACTTGGCAATAAGTACTCGGAGGGCTCACCCAAGAGCCAGGATACTTCGCGGTCCCAACTCCGCAAAATGCAGAGGAGGAAATCAAGAGAGCAGAGACAAGAGCATGAATCAGGCTGCCAATCAAGGTTGGCTTCCAGGTTCCATGTTGATATTTGAACAGTTGGTGTCTTTGAATGCCTTCATTTGATTCGTGGTTACTTCTGGCTGCAGCTGTTAAAGCTGCCACACCTATTCATCCCTTCTGATTCAGCACTGCATCGCACAAGAGTTCCCCTGCGACTCTAGGCACCCCGCATCTCTAGCCAAGCTTCTTTCAGCCCTTGATGCTCCCGCCCCGCTACCCTCGACGGAGAGAGGTGGTAAAAGGATGAGTAAGCATGCAGAGGCCGATCTTGGTCAAAGAGCACAGCGCCTGGCGGCGGCCGTGGAAACCACAGCAGGGGAGTTCATCCAGTGAGCGGCAGGCAGGTACAAGCTTTCCACCGCAGTTATTGTCACCCCGTTCCGCAATCACCGGAGCCTCTGAACCCTCGCTTTCACCTCCCCATCCCCCCAACTGTGGCCCAGTGCACGTCTTCCATAGAGTTACTTCAAAACGGCACCAAAAGATGAACGTAATTTCTCCAGGCTGCCGGATGTCAGAGACAATACAGCCTCACCCTGAAGCGTGGCTAAGTTCAATCGCTCTGCCTTCGCACAGGGCAGGAAACGCTCGTTCTGTGGCATCCCGTCCGCCCCCGCAACCCGACCCGAGGCCACCTTATTCAGCAATACGGCGACTGCTAGGAATCGTTTCAAATGCGTATCAACCTTCTGGGGAAGAAAGAAAAGAAAACAAAAAGACTCTGGAATGACTTCAACAGCCTGGTTGTGGGTACCTGACCCTATTCCCTCCCGAGGAAAAATAGGGCACCGAGAGAGCAGACGTTCCTTTCTCTCTGCCTTCCCACCCCGGCCGCCGGCAGCATCTCGAGCGCCTCCAGAGAGGCCTCTTTTGGGGGCTCGCCTCGGTTTCCCAGGTAGAAACTTGCGTTCGGTGCCCAAACGTCCTCTAAGTCTCCAGTTTTCTTTACAAGGGTAAACTTCACCGCAGATGGAAGGAAGCCGAGGTAACACTTCCTTTGTTAAAATCCCACGGACTTTCTTTTCCTTGCATCGGGGGCGGGGTGGGGGAGACCGCCAGCCCCGGTCACGCGCGCCCACGGCGAAGGCGGGGAGGCAGGTTTCAGTCCTTCCTCGCGGGAGCCTCCCGCGCGGCTCCCCGGCGCCGCCTCACTTCCCCAGATGAGCCCCACTCCTCGGCGGCCCCCGCCCC
Source organism: Cebus imitator (assembly GCF_001604975.1). NCBI lineage: Eukaryota > Metazoa > Chordata > Mammalia > Primates > Cebidae > Cebus > Cebus imitator. The sequence goes on along the minus strand of NW_016107335.1, from coordinate 7,486,002 downwards.
GCGCCTCCCACGCCCTCCGCCCCGCCGCCACCTGCCTGCCCGGCCCACGGAGGGCGCCCGGCTCCCGCAGCTCCTCGCCCCGCGCGGACGCCGCCCCGACCGCCACCACCTCCGCTCAAAATGGTGGTTACGAAACGCGCGGCCCCCGCCCGCCCCGCCACATGGCCGCGCCGGCTCCAAACTTCGCAGGCCCGGCACGACCCGGCGCCCAGGCGAGGCCCCGGCCCGGGCGGCGCGAGGGAGCCCCGCGGCCACCGGCCACTCACCCACAGACCGGTAGCCCAGGATCGCGATCTTCCGGGACTTGGACTGCGGCATCTTGGCGGCCTCCTCAGCCCCGGCCCAACCACATCAACCGCGGCGGCGGCGGCTCCTGCTGCTGCGATCGGCGGCTGCCGCGCCGGGAGAGAGCGGCATACAGAGCAGGGGCGGCGGCGGGCGCGGCTGCCTCTCGCTCGCTCGCGCGCTCCCAACCGCCCGGAACCGACCGCGCGGCGGCGCCCCTCCCCCCACAACACGCCCACGTGACCGGCTCGCGTCAGCGGCGCCCCTCCGCGCGCCGCGGCCCGCCGCCTCCGCCCCCCGAAATACGCGGGGGGTGCGTCGGGGCGACGTTTTACTTTAAAGGGAAAAAAAGGGGACGCCGCGATGCCCCTGGAAAAGTCACGACTGAAACTCGCTGCGTCATGACCCTCCCATCTTCTTCCGCCGCTTTTTAATTACGCCATTCTCTCCGAGCGCCGATTGGGCGGCTCTTGCACAGCCGCGCGATGACGTGTCGGAAACTCCGTCTCCCATTGGGGAGGCGAAAAGGCGGGGCGGGAGGGGGTGGGGCTGCTCGCCGGGGAGCTAAAAATACAGCGCGCTGCTCTCGCTCCGTTGGGCGCCGGCGAGGTTTGAAGGCTTCAAACTTGCAGCCGGTTGGGGGCGGGCGGGAGAGGCGGAGAGACAAACGGTGGCTTCTTGATGATTGGCCGGGGCGGAGCGCAGGGCGGGGCAATAGGTGGGAGGCGTGGTGATTGGCGGAACGCTGAGCGGTTGGCGGGTTCGCGCCCGCTGAGCCCTTGAAGGGCGCGAGGCGCGTGGCCGGGGCGGGCTGTGGGTGGGCTGGCTCCTCCCTCCGGGCTTTTTTGAAAATCCCTCTTGTGTCGCGTTAGCGTTCGTGTCTGTGTTTGAGGATGTAGGTGGTGACTAAGCGTCACCCACGGCCGAAGGACTGTGGGAGGCATGGAGTCTCCGTTAATTCAAAGTGTTAGGGATTTCATTAAAAACAGGGCGAGCCTCGTGGTTCTGGTGTCCGCTTCGCTTCGCGCGGAGCTCGGCGCGCCTCTGGGAACAGCGCCAGGGCGGGAAGCCGGTTCTCCGCCAGTGCCGGGGCGCTTGGTGCGGCGGGCAGCCCCGAGCCAGGTGCCAGGAACACCTCCGGCCGCGGTGTGGGCACAGCCTTCCCAGGGGTGCCGAGCAGAGGGGAGTGGGAAGGGAAGCCGGGCCGGGACGCAGGTGCGGCTGAGGGATCGGCAGGCAGGCGGGCCAGGGCCGGTAGCTGCTGGTGGGTTTGGCGCTTGCGAGTTCGTAGAGACTCCACCGCGCGCGGGAACCCGCCCCCGTTCTGCCGGGGCTGTTTGGCCGTGGGGACCTGCAGAAGCCGGGCGAGGCCCTTCGCCCTTTCCCAGCGAGCGGTGGGGAGGCATGAAGCCCGGGAAGCTGAGTGGCAGGCCTTGGGTTCCAGCGTAGGAAGGTTTAGAGTAACTGGAGTCGAACTGGAACATCCAGCCCAAGGACGACTCCCTCCAGCTCTCCCACGGAAGCACTCGGAGGAGGGGCTGGGGTGTGCATTCGTGTTCTTGGGGAGCTGCAGATGGAAGCCCCGGGCAGCCAGCCGGAAGTGATCAATGTCTAGAAGCTCCATGTTTTCATGAAATGTTGAGGTTTATGCTATAGTTATTTTAACTATTTTAAAACTAAAGGTCTTAAAATGCACTCTCCTGTAAGATGGTCATGTTTTTATCCTGTGGATCTGGATACCCTCACCACAGTAGTTTTGAACAGATGCTACTAAACTTGCATTATAAAATCCGTTTAGTGTTACCTTAAAAAAAAAATAGAACAGAATAGAAAACTGCGTATGTCCTCATCAGTATGGCGGTGAGTTAAAAAAAACGAGTAAGGCTAAGTATATGTATGTGCATGTGGAGATACATATAGATATGCTATATATGTTTGTGTATTGGGATTCATTGTAAGGTTTCTTGCCGCGGCTTGCCTCAAAACGTTTGAAAGCACTGCCCTAGTCTGAGAATGTTGGTAATACAGATGTGAAGCACAGTCGTAAAGGACAAACTCATTCAAGAAGTTTTCCAATTGCTGTCTTAAAGCCCTATAACGTTAAGATCCAAAGGTTTAGAAGATTGCTTTATTCCAGAGAGGGGAGAATGTGTTTGGTTTAAGAAATGACTCAGCTATCCTGGGCAACATGTCGAAAACCTGTTTCTACAAAAAAAAAAAAAAAAAATTAGCCAGGCGTTGGTGGCGCGTGCCTGTAGTCCCAGCTACTTGGAGGGCTGAGGTGGGAGGTTCACTTGAGCCCAGGAGGTTGAGGCTACAGTGAGCTGAGAAGGTGCCACTGTATTTCAGCCTGGGTGACAAAGTGAGACCCTGTCTTAAGAAAGAAGGGAAGGGGAGGGGAGAGGAGGGGAGAACTGGCTCACATTAGCTAAAATAGTAGGGACTCATGGTCTGAATTCACATGGAAATACCTGAATGCAACCAGACAGGAACAGGGTTGGAAGAAATGGACTTGCTTTTGTATTCAAAGTAGCTCCCTTATTAGTGGCTAACTTGTCACCTTTGATTTTGCAGCAGCTGGAAGGTCTGCCATCGGTCAGCTTCTCAGCAGGTCCTGCTTGTCTGGAACTGCTCCTCAAGGCCTCAGCATGCTGCCTTCTCTCTGTGTGTACTTCCACTTCTGTTCCCTTTCCCTGCAAACTGAGAACTCTGTGTCTTCCCTAAGTTCCCAAAGAGAGAACAGCATTGGTTCTGTTAATTCTTTTTTTTTTTTTTTTTTTGAGACAGAGTCTCACTCTTGCTACCCAGGCTGGAGTGCAATGGCGCGATCTCGGCTCACCGCAACCTCCGCCTCCTGGGTTCAGGCAATTCTCCTGCCTCAGCCTCCTGAGTAGCTGGGATTACAGGCACGTGCCACCGTGCCCAGCTAATGTTGGTTCTGTTAATTCTTATCATTCCCATACTAAGCATGTCAATTGTGAGAGGGGTCTCTGCTGGCCTACACCTCTGGCAGCTGGTGGCTATGGAAGTTCTTTGAAATTTGGACTGTCTGATATTATGGGGTTTCTGTTAACTTTCTATGAGCATTTCCAAGCCCAATGATACCCGATTTTTAGTTCCAACCAATTTTTTAATGACCAGAGGTAAGGTACAAAACTTTTTTCCCCCCTACTATTGGGTTAAACTAAGATCAGAGTGAAAAACCACTGCTGTGATTGTTTTTACAAAAAAAAGGACATTCTTTTACGTGGAAAAAGGTGACCCCAATGAAAGTGGACTTGAAGGAATTTTGTGGTTTAGTTTTTAAAAAAATTTGATGAGGGAAGAATGGAGAAGAACCAGACTCCTCTTAATCTTGGCATAAGCCAAATCCGACTGATCTGTTATGTCCCACATTGGTATCATTCAAAATCAAACTGAGCATGCTAAGTTATTCTATCTAAGTTATTCTATTATGTGGTCATCTTATTGGAGTCAAAGGGGCAGATCCTTTGTGGATGGGAGAGGAGTTTCTTCGGTGTTCTGTCCTCAGCATTGTAGGATGAAAGCCATCCTGGGGAAGGTGAATCCTCTCAATTTCATTGGGAGGAAAGAAAACTGCCCCCTCTGAAGTAGGGGGTCAGTTTGGTCTGAATCCTGAGGTGTGGAGTTGCATGGAGTGATCCCAGAAAAGGGAAAGTGGAGTGAGCCAGCCCTAAGTCCATGGAGGTAGGGCGTGTGTGAGAGAAGGTCGGCTCAGCAAAGTCATCTGAGGACAGATCTGGGTTATACAGTAGTTGTAAACTGTTCTCAACTGTTACGAGTTGAATTGCCCCCGAAAAAAAGATATGTTGAAGTCCTACCCTTTAAGGATGTGACCTTATTTGGAAATAGGCCATTGCGATGTAATTAGTTGAGATCATATTGAAGCAGGGTAGACCAATCTGATATGACTGGTGTCCTCGTGAGAAGAGACACACACACACACAAGAGATGGTCAACGTGAAGACCAAGGCAGACACTGAGTGGGGCTGCCTAAAGCTAAGGAACCCCTGAGGCTACCTGAACCTGAAAGAGGCAAGGAAATGTCCTTTCCTAGCGCCTTCAGAGGGAGCAGGGCCCTTCCGACACTTTAATCTCAGACTTCTGGCTTCCGGAACCATGAACAAATTTGTTTTAAGACACCCAGTTTGCGGCACTTTGTTATGGCAGCCACAGGAAACGAATACATCAACTATCCTCAAATTGTCAAGAAAGTTTCATTAAAAGTTCAAATCTGGTTTCTGTTGGGCTGTGAATGAAGTTGGCCTCTCCCAGCCCCCAGACCAGGATGCTCCTAGCAGGAGCCTTCACCAGGAGCAGGCTGCCAAGCCCAGCAGTCTCCTGAGGTTGCTGGCAGCAGTGGCCAAGCAAAATGGTTGGAGCAGAACATGTGGCACCTGTTCCTAAGAACCTGTACAGAGGCACCTGGGAGACACGCAGGGAGAGCCAGGAGGCCCAGTCCTTGCAATAAAGCAGGTGATGGCTCATGCCTGCCTCACACGTGATCCTCAAATGTGTCTTAGATGTGGATACAGTCACAGGGTTAGTAAACCACTGAAAGATATGTTAATAATTAACATTTGAGGGACGTATTCACTATTGGTTCATCTCCTATGTGAAGAGTTGTCTTAGTGATGGATTTTATGCAGCATATTGGGCTCCAGGGAGTTTCTTCCATTGTGGTGCAGGAAAAAAATAGAACTTCTATCTTAAACATTTTCCTTTAAAACCAAAAAAATTGAGCCTTGCTAATATGTAATATATGGATTGACCACAGCACTCTCACTTGGTCTGTATGGTAGATGGTGGCATGTCATGACTGGTACCTGCATCTCAACAGAGGTTTCCATGAGCCATTTGAGCCACTGCACCACAGCACTCTTTAGCACCATTGCTTTGAGTGTTTAGTGTTGAGAATTTTATTATATACCGTTTGTCAGATACCTGGTTATGAGGAACTACAGAATACGTTACTTAATTTCTGCTAAATTAAACTGAACCTCGCAAAACAGCCATTGGCCTAAAAGATTACCTTCAAAGAAACCATGAATTAGCAATGAGAATAAACATGCAATATAAGCATATACTAAGAAAAATGGCAGAGCTGCCACCTCTTCCTATATGAGCTCTTTGCAGCTACATTAAAGGTAAACGTTACAGTCTAATCATATCTGACAAGAAAATTACCAAAAAAGTGAAATATGACAAGATGAGCATTCAAAATATGAATTCACATCTATTCCTGATGACTATGTCTTATCAAAATGTAGCTACACTTTGAGATACTTGCTAATGATACAGTGTCTCTTACAAATAGCAAGATGTTTAAAAATGAAGCCTCCAAAACGTGAAGACTGACATGTTATACACATTTTACTGCCAACTTTTCTTGTTTTGAAAAACATCAAAACTATATTAGTGCAATAAGCTGCTGCACCCATCATCTGCTTCAATATTTACAGAATCACAGACAATCCTGTTTTTTGGTTTTCTTTCTTTCTTTTTTTTTTTTTGAGACGGA
>NW_016107335.1:7473043-7479951 GCF_001604975.1 Cebus imitator | reverse complement strand
GGCCTCCCAAAGTGCTGGGATTACAGGCTTGAGCCACTGCGCCCGGCCTTCTTTCTTTTTCTTTGAGATGGAATTTGGCTCTGTCACCTAGGCTGGAGTGTAGTGGCATGATCTTGGCTCACTGCAACCTCTGCCTCCCAGGTTCAAGTGATTCTTCTACCTCAGCCTCCCAGGTAGCTGGGATTACAGGTATGTACCACTGCGCTCAGCTAATTTTTTGTATTTTTGGTAGAAACAGGGTTTCATTATGTTGGCCAGGCTGGTCTTGAACTCCTGACCTCAAGTAATCCACCCACCTCGGCATCCCAAAGTGCTGGGATTACAGGCATAAGCCACTGCCCCTGGCGGACAATCCTGCTGCTTCTTCATCTGTACCCTACCCATTTTCCTCACCTACACGTGGATTTTTGTTTATTTGTTTATTTGTTTTGGAGACAGAATCTCACTCTGTTGCTTAGGCTGCAGTGCAGTGGCACCATCTTGGCTCATTGCAACCTCCGCTTTTCAGGTTCAAGTGATTCTGATGCCTCAGCTTCCCAAGTAGCTGGGATTGCAGGTGTGTGCCACCATGCCCAGCTAATTTTTGTATTTTTAGTAGAGATGAGGTTTTGCCCTGTTGGCCAGGCAGGTCTCAAACTCCTGGCCTCAAGTGATCCACCCACCTTGGCCTCCCAAAGTGTTGGGATTATGGGCGTGAGCCACCACACCCATGTCATAGATTGTTTTGAAGCAAATCCTAAATATTATACATTTCATTCATAAATATTTCAGTATTTTATGAAAGATGACTTTAAAAATATAACAACCATTTTTACATGGAAAACAAAACCAGTTAAGAAATGCTTTTTCTTTCTTTTTCTTTTTCACCATGGATGGCACACTGGACTTTTTTTTTTAGAAAAATTTATTTTATTTTTAGTAGAGACAAGATCTCACTATGTTGCCCAGGCTGGTCTCAAACTCCTGACCTCAAGCAATCCTCGCTGCTCAGCCTCTGCAAGTACTGGGATTACAGGCATGGGCCACTAAGACCAGTTAAGGAATCCTTAAATACCATCAAATATCCAGACTATTCAAAATTCTCATGTGTTTTTTAAAAATTTTACTTATAATAAAAGTAGAGATGGGAGTCTCATTATGTTGCCCAGGCTGGTCTTAGCTCCTACACACAAGCCATCCTCCCACATCAGCCTCCCGGAGTGCTGAGATTACAGGCATGAACTGCCACGCCAAATTTCTCCTAAGGTTTCATAGTTTTCTTTATTTTTCTTTTCTTTTCTTTTTTCCTTTTTGAGACAGAGTCTTGCTCTGTTGGGCAGGCTGGAGTGCAGTGGCACAATCTAGGCTCACTGCAACCTTGCCACTTGGGTTCCAGTGATTTTCGTGCCTCAACCTCCTGAGTAGCTGGGACTACACGTGTCCGCCACCATGCCCGGCTAATTTTTATATTTTTACTATAGATGAGGTTTCACCATGCTGGCCAGGGTGGTCTCAAACTCCTGACCTTGGGTAATCCGCCCACTTTGGACTCCCAAAGTGCTGGGATTACAGATGTGCGCCACCATGCCTGGCCAGGTTTCATAGTTTTCTTTACAATTTGTTCGTTCAAATTAGGATCCAAATAAGATCCATATATTGCAACTATTTGCTATGTCGTTTACATTTCTTTGTTATTTTTAATAAATTTTATTTTTTGGAACACTTTTAGATATACAGAAAAATTGCAAAGCTAGTATAGAGAGTTCTTATATACCCTGCATCCAGTTTCACCCATTATTAACACCTTTCATTAGAGCGGCACATTTGTTAGAATTAATTAACCAATACCGATGTTATTTTTAACTAAGGTTCATACATTACTCAGCTTTTCTCGGCCTTCCCCTATATCCTTTATCTGCCCAGGATCTCATCCAGAACCCTGTGTTACCTGTAGTGGTCCTGTCTCCTCAGGCTCCTCTTGACTGATAGTTTCTCAGATTTTTCTTGTTTTTGACGACCTTGGCAGTTGTGAGGAGTACTGGTCAGGTGTTTTGTAGAATTTTTCTCACATGAGAGTTGTTTGATTTTTTTTTTTTTTTTTTAGGTCTAGATTGGGGTGGGAATATTTTTTGCGGGGGTGCGGTGGGGAAGATCACAGTGGTAAAGTTCCACTTTCATCACACTGTCTCAAGGGTACGCTGTCAACACACCCTATTGGTGGTGATAGTAACCTTGATCATCTGGCTGAGGTAGTGTTTGTCAGATTTCTCCACTGTAAACTAACTCTTCTGCTTTTCCACACCGTCCTCTTCAGCAGAAAGTCTCACGCAGCCCTCACATAAATAATAGGGAGTTACACTTTCTTTACCCCTTCTACCTCCTGCCTGAAGTTTCCCTTAGCATTCCTTGTAGTCTCCTGGAAACAAGTTTAGCATTCATTTATCTGCAAGTGTCTTTATTTGATTTCTTTTTTTGTTTTAAAGATTATAGATGAATAGGTAGTTTCAAAAATAGTGCAGAAAGGCCCTGCGAACCACTGCCAGTGGTAGCATCTTACATACATAAAGTACAATTTCAAAACCGAGATTGAAATTGGTCTTATTCGGTCTTCACCAGTTTTACGCATACTCATTTATGTGCATATGCATGTGTAGTTCTATTCAGTTTTATTACATGTGTAGATTTGTGTAACCAAAACTACAACCAAGATACAGAGCTGTTCTACTTGGGTACGGTGGCTCCCATCTGTAATCCTGGCACTTTGGGAGGCCAAGGCAGGCAGATTGCTTGAGTCCAGAAGTTCGAGACCAGCCTGGGCAATGTGGTGAAACCCTATCTCTACAAAAAATATGAAAATTTAGTTGGGGTTAGTGGTGCACACCTGTAGTCCCAGCTACTCTTGAGGCTGAGGTGGGAGGATTGCTTGAGCCTGGGAGGCAGAGGTTGCAGACCTGTCTCAAAAAAAAAAAAAAAAAAAGATCCAGAGCTGCTGCATCACCACAAACTCTTCCTCATGCCACCCTTTTATTCCTCTTCATTTTTAAACTTGTTAAAATTTTAATTCTTATGGGTACATGTTGTACATATTTATGGGGTACATGTGAGGTTTTGGTGCAGACATGCAATGTGTAATGATCAAATCAGGGCAGTTGGGGTGTCCATAACCTTAAGCATTTATCATTTCTTTATGTTAGGGTTTTTGCTGGATATAGAATTGTAGGTAGACAGTCTTTGTGTGTTTCTGTGTGTGTTTACTTTGTTGTTGTTGTTTGTTTTGAGATGAGGTCTTGCTGTGTTGCCCAGGCTGAAGTGCAGTGGTACAATCGTGGCTCACTGTAGACTTGACCTCCCTGGCTGTAGCAGTTTTCCCACCTCAGCTTCCAGAATACCTGGGACTCTAGGTGCATGCCACCATGCTTGGCTAATTTTTACTTTAAAGGTGTTCCATTTTTTTCTGGCCTCTATTTTTTCTGGTGAGAAATCAGCTATCATCTTTTTTTTGTTCCCTTAATGTGTTTCTCCCCACTCTGCTTTTAAGATTTTCTCTTTATCTTTGGTGTTCAGCAGACCAACCATAATGTGACTATGTGTAGTTTTTTTTTGTTTTTATGCTGTTTGAGGTTTAGTGGCCTTCTAAGTTTGTAAGTTACTGGGTTTTTTTTATCCAATTTAGAAAACTTTCCAGTCAGTATTTCTTCAAGTGTTTTTTTTTCTGTTTATACTCTCTCTCTTCTCATCTGGGGACTCCAATGTCATGTATGTTAGACATTTGATAGCATTCCACCAGTCACTGAGGCTCTGTTCATTTATTTCTTCAATACTTTTTCTCAATGTTTAAAAGCTCAGTAACTAAAAAATTAGGATAATGAATTTTTCAATTCTGGGATTTCCATTTGGTTTTCTTTTATATTAATAGTTTCCATATTGCTCCTAAAATTCTCTCATCTACACCCAATATACCCATGTTTTATATAGATTTTATAACATACTTAAAGCCTTTATCTGTTCATTGTAACGTCTGGATTATCATAGGTCTGGTTTTATTGGATGGCTTTTCTCTTGACTATACATTATATATTTTGTTTATGTTCACATCTAGTAATTTTTATTGCATAGTGGACATTATGAATGATATGTTATGGAAATTCTGAATATCCACACTCTGGGAGGCTGACATGGGTGGCTCTCTTGAGGTCAGGAGTTTGAGACCAGTCTGGCCAACATTAGTGATAACCTGTGTCTACTAAAAATACAAAAACTAGCTGGGCATGGTGGCACGTGCCTGTAGTCCAAGCTACTGAGGCAGGAAAATCACTTGAACCTAGGAGGCAGAGGTTGCAGTGAGCCAAGATTGTACCACTGCACTCCAGCCTGGGTGACAGAGCGAGACCCTGTCTCAAAAAAAAGAAAAGAAAAGAAAAATTTCTTCTGCCACATAGCCTAAATCATTTCTCTCAAGTTCAAAGTTCCAGAGATCTCTAGGGGCACAGGCAAAAAGCTGCCAGTCTCTTTGCTAAAGCATAGCAAGAGTGACCTTTGCTCCAGTTCCTAAGAAGTTCCTCATCTCCATCTGAGACCACCTTAACCTGGACTTCATTGCCCATATCATAATCAGCATTTTGGTCAAAACCATTCAACACGCTCTGGGAAGTTCCAAACATTCTCACATCTTTCTGTCTTCTTCTGAGCCCTCCAAACTATTCCAACCTCTGCTGTTACCCAGTTCCAAAGTCATTTCCACATTTTCAAGTATCCTTATAGCAGCTCCCCATTCGTGGTACCAATTTACTGTATTAGTCCATTCTCACACTGCTATGAAGAAATACTTGAGACTGGGCAATTTTAAAAAGAAGGGAGGTGTAATTGACTAACAGTTCCTCATGGCTGGGGAGGCCTCAAGAAACTTATAATCATGTTGGAAGGCACCCCTTCACAGGGCAGCAAGAGAGAGAATCGGGGTGCAAGTGGGGGAAACGACAGGCACTTATAAAACCATCAGATCTCATGAGACTCCCTTATTACCACGAGAACAGCATGGGGGAACTGCCCTCATGATTCAATTACCTCCACGTGGTCCCACCCTTGACACATAGGGGTTATAGGGATTACAATTCAAGGTGAGATTTGGGTGAGGACACAGAGCCAAACCACATCACCAGGTATGATGGCTCATACATACAATCCTAGCACTTTGGGAGGCTGAGGCAGGAGGATAGTTTGAGGCCAAAAGTTTGAGACCACAACATAGTGAGACCCTGTCTCTACAAAAAAAGAGACAAAAAGATTAGCTAGGTATGGTGGCATGCACCTGTAGTCCTAGGTATTCTGGAGGCTGAGGCAGGAGGATCACTTGAGCTGAGGAGTTTGAGGTTGCAGTTAGCCGTGATTGTGCACCTTCTGCTGAGGTGATACAGCTAGAGGTGTCTCTTAAAAATGAATCTTGAAATTTTATGTTTCCAACCTTGTTCTTTCTCAAAGTTGTTTTGGCTGGCTAATCTAGGTCGTTTACATTTTCTTTTTCTTTTTGTTGTTTTTTGAGACAAGAGTCTAGTCTTGCTCTGTTGCCCAGGTTGGAGTGCAGTGGTGTGATCTCAGCTCACTATAACCTCTGCCTCCTGGGTTCAAGCTATTCTCCTGCCTCAGCCTCCCCAGTAGCTGGGATTACAGGCTTCCACCACCATGCCTGGCTAATTTTGCATTTTTAGTAGAAAGTACTTTTCAGTGTGTAGTTTTTTTTATATAATGTATAGACTTATCCCTAAATATTTCATATTTTGATGCTATTTTAAATTGGATTTAATTTTTGTTTTAGTATTTGATTGCTTGTTGCTAGTATATAGAAATTCAATTGGTGGCTGGGTGTGATGGCTCATACCTGCAATCCCAGCAATCTGGGAGGCCGAAGCAGGCAGATCATTGAGCCCATGAGTTTGAGACCAGCCTGGGCAACACAGGGAAACCCCATTTCTACAATAAATGCAAAAAATTAGCCAGGTGATATGGTTTGGCCCTGTGTCTCCACACAAATTTCATCTCGAATTGTAATCCCCAGGTGTCAAAGTGGGGACCTGATGGGAAGTAACTGGATCTTGGGGGTGGTTTTCCCCATGCTGTTCTTGTGATAGTGAGTGAGTTCTCAAGAGATCTGATGGTTTAAAAGTGTTTGGCACTTCCCCCACCACCCCTCCTCCCACCGTGTGAGATGTACTTTATCGCCCCTTAGCCTTCTGCCATGATTGTAAGTTTCCTGAGGCCTCCCCACCCTTGCAGAACTGTGAGTCAATTAAATTTCTTTTCTTTGTAAATTACCCAGTCTCAGGTAGCTCTTTACAGCAGTGTGAAAACAGACCAGTACACCAGGAGTGGTGGCATGCCTATAATCCTAGCTATTTGGAAGGCTGAGGCAGGAGGAGAAGGATCACTTAAGCATGGAAGGTTGAGGCTGCAGAGAGCTATGATTGCGCCACTGCACTCTAGCCTAGGTGACAGAGCAAGACTCTTTATGAAAGCAAGAGAGAGAGAAGGAAAGAAAGAGAAGGAAGGAAGGGAGGAAGGGAGAAAGGGAGGAATGGAGAAATGGAGAAAGGAGGAAGGGAGGGAAAGGAAGGAAAGAAGGAAGAAAAAAGAAAAAGAAAGAGAGAGAGACAAAAGAAAGGGAGGGAAGCCAGGTGTGGTGGCACACACCTGTAATCCCAGCACTTTGGGAGGCCAAGATGGATAGATCACAAGGTCAGGGGTTCAAGACCAGCCTGATCAACATGGTGAAATGCCGTCTTTACTAAAAATACAAAAATTAGCTGGGTGTGGTGGCATGCGCCTGTAATCCCAGCTACTCAGGAGGCTGAGGCAGGAGAATTGCTTGAACCTGGGAGGCAGAGGTTGCAGTGAGCTGAGATCATGCCACTGCACTCCAGCCTGGGTGACAGAGT
>NW_016107335.1:7425097-7472148 GCF_001604975.1 Cebus imitator | reverse complement strand
TTTTGAGGCAGGGTCTTGCCCTGTCACCCAGGCTGGAGTGCGTTGGTGCAATCATGGCTCCCTGCAGCCTCAACCTCCTGGGCTCAAGCAATCCTCCTGCCTCAGCACCTGCCCCCATTAGCTGGGACTACAGGCACACACCACCATGCCCCACTAATTTTTAAATATTTTGTAGAGACATGGTTTCGCCATATTGCCCAGGCTGGTCTTGAACTTGTGGGCTCAAGGAATCCGCCCAGCTTGGCCTCCCAAAGTGTTGGCATTACAGGTGTGAGCCACCGCACCCGGCCAGAACCCTATCTTTTTATAAAAGGGTTTAAAAAAAATGCATTAGAGACTAGACTTGCACATTTGATGACTAATTGCCAATCTCACTGCGTTGCCTAATTTGGAGGGGATGGTATTCACCACAAGGACAAGATATACTGTTGGCTCAGACTCTAGCAAGAGAGGTCTGTGCCTGAAATCATTAGGAGAAAAGCAAAGCCGACTGATATGCCAGGTTTATTCCAGAAACGGCCTCTCACCAAGGCAGTGACTTCACTTTAGAAACAGAACCCTTGGGTTTGAATTCCTACTCTGCCACTTAGAATCCGCATAGCCTTGGACAAGACACTCCACTGTGCCGCACCTCAGGGCCACTGGGAGACAGAGGGCGCTCACCCATGGGGAGGGGTGTTCAGCCTGCGGTCTTGCCCCTCCCCTTGCCTCGTCTCCTCCTCTTCTGGGACTGGATTTAGCATTTGATTCTGTCCTCAGTGTGACATATGGTATGTGATATGACACTGAATATGAAGGTTCCTTTCAACTTGTCTTCCAATTATTCTCTGATATTTACTTTCCCCTGATTTCTTTCATAACAGTAGTTCCTTTCTTGGTACTTGTTCTTTAATGTGGTTTTCGTTCAAGTTTTCATTTCCCAGCAAAGACCAACTTTCCTTTGATTTTGATGGAGGAAAGATTAGCTACATAAATCATTTGAAATTAAAGCAAACCAAACAAAACACAAACATGAAAGGAATACCAAATGTTTCCCTGAAATAAAAGGGTTCCGATCCCAGCACCTCTGAAGTTGGGCAGCATCCTTACTACTTGACCTTAAAGGAGGTAACCCAGAAGAAAAAGGAACTAACTTGAGTTGTTAAGAGAAGAGAGAGGAACAGCCAGCTGGAGAGGAACCAATGAAAAGCATTAGAGGCAGCTCTTGGCTGGAGGAAGAAAGCAGTCTGCCTTCAGCGTCTTGTACAAAAGTCTCCTGGTGCACCGTGCAGAGCCAGGCTTGGTTTAAAGTCTCTATTGTTAGTCAGATGTCAGCATGACCAAGGTCAGGGTCAAACAGGGAGCTCACAAAATGGGTTGAATATTTATGAAAAGAAAAAGTGATGTGCCCAGATTACAAGAAAAAAAGCCGTCTTTAATTTATTATGTATAAGAAATTTTAGCTGTTAATTTCCATGAGGATTACAAATGTGAAGATGAATGCAAGCATAAAATTAGCCAACTGTCTATAGCTGAAGAAAATTTGCCAGTCAGTATGCCATATACTACAGAGTAAAAATATTCAAGCCGGACACTTTTGAAAAGAAGCTTCATGGCCTGGTGGAAGAATGGATTATCTTGGAGAACTGAGCTCAGCAGTACATACATTCTTAATTGAAATAGCCAATCCTTATTTGGGGTGTAGCTTTGTCTTAGTGTTTGCTGAGATACAGAAGTTCATTAGTAACTTGCCACTGATGTAAGCTACAGATAGGCCACTAAATTAGTGTACTGTGTCTGTACTGATACAGTTTTATTTGCGATTGTACTGAGCAGATCAATCACCGTCCTTGCTGGTTAGTTATAGAGCTTTTTTTACTGGGGAGATTTGAGAAGGCTTTTTTGTGCCCTAAGTGTTCCTCTGGAGATTTCCTGCTGGATAGATTGTCACGTTCTGTGCAATGTGACTGAGATCCTGGCCCACAGCTGATTGGGTCAGAGAGGGGCACCTGACCCTCGGGCAGCCAGTCTCCAAGTTGGCCTGTGGCAGAATCAGAGCTCTGCTCAAAAGAGCCATCTATTCTGTGTGGCGATTGGCTCACTCAGCCAGAAGATGTTTGAATATAAGATGCGAGAGTCCGCAGTCAGAAGCAGGGTAGAGGCTGAAGAACACCAGGGAGACTACAGCCATGAGGCAGCAGAAGCCACGAAGCAGAGAGAGCAACCATGGATGTGGGGATCACAGAGCAGTGGAGTTCTAGGGAGCAACCGCCGCCTGCTGCTGCTGCTCTTGGGGTGATGGCAGAGACAGCAGGAAAGCAGGGTTGTATCCCCAACAGGGTCCCTGTTCTAAGCTCTTCTGTGTGCGAGAGGCTGGCTGTGCAGGGTGAGAGCTCCAGCTACCTGAGCGTAGTCTGCTTCCTTTCAGTACAACCCTGTCACTAAGGTAACCAGACTATAGCTTGTTCTCAGGAGCCAGGATACCAGGCAAAGCCTTCGTTGATCAAACTGACTGGCTCTCAGTAGGGAGGCTCAGAATCTCCGAGTGAGCTCGGCCAAGTGCTGGTCTTTGCATGTCAGTGTTCAGCCAGAATACACGCAAAGGGAGAGGAGGGTGGGCCAGCCAGTAATGCAACCAAGAGAAATATTAGGGAGTGGATTGCTAAATTACATGAAATTAGAGGATATGTCTTAATAGTATTTATGTATTTATTTTTGAAACAGTGTCTTGCTTTGTCACCAGGCTGGAGTGCAGTGGCATGATTATAGCTCACTGTGACCAAACTCCTGGGCTCCAGGTATCCTCCTGCCTAGCTTCCTGAGTAGATGGAACTACTGGTGTGGGCCACCGCACCTGCCTGATGGTTTTATTTTTAGTAGAGACAAGGTCTCACTATGTTGCCCGGGCTGGTCTTGAATTCCAGAGCTCAAGCGGTCCTCCTGCCTCGGCTTCCTGAAGTGCAGGGGGTACAGGCGTGAGCCACCACACCTGACCTGTCTTAGAATTTATGTTAGTTATTACAGTAGTCCTTCCTTAACCACAGTTTCGCTCCTTGTGGTTTCAGTTACCCATGGGTGACCCTGGTCCAAAAATATTAAATGAAAAATTCCAGAAAGAGACAATTCATAAGTTTTAAGTTGCCTGCCGTCCTGAGTAGCGTGAGGAAATCTTGTTCCATCCTGCTTTGTCCAGCCCAGATGTGAATCAGATGTCCCTTTCTCTAGGGTCCCCACGCTGTATACGCCACCTGCCCTTTATGACTTAGTGACCATCCCAGTTATCAGTTAAGAAAACTGTAGTCTGTATGAGGTTCAGCCCTACTCATGTTTCAGGCATCTACTGGGAGTTTGGGACACATTTCCTGTGGATAAGGAGGAACTACTGTCCTTTTACAATTTGGGATTGTGTAGGCTGGGCACAGTGGTTCACACCTGTAATCCCAGTGGTTTGGGAGGCTGAGACAGAAGGATCACTTGAGGCCAGGAGTGTGAGACCATCCTGAGCAACATAGGGAGACCCTGTCTCTACAAAAAAGCAAAAAAAAAAAAATAGTTGGGCAGGGTGGCACACATCTGTAGTCCCAGCTACTCAGGAGGCTGAGGCAGATGGCTTGACCCAGGGGTTCGAGGCTGCAGTGAGCTATGATGTTATCACTGCACTTCACCCTGTCTCTAAAAACCACATTTTAAAAACCTTGGGATTGTGTAAGTAAATTTCCATTAAACAAGAATTGTTGATTATGACAATTGCCAACATTTTGTCTTCTTAGTTTTGTGGCTTTTTTACTCTTGAAACCCCTTCTTGCATTTAAAAAATTGTGCTTCAAATAGGGTGAAGTGTTAGGCGAGGCAACGAAGACTACTTACGGCCACTGGGTGGATCCATCGACCAAAACTTGCTGGAGAATCAGGCATCTTCTTAAGGCACTCACTGGTAAAGTTGTTTTAAAAAATTATTATTATTATTATTATTTTTTGAGATGAAGTCTCGCTTTGTCCCCCAGGCTGGAGTGCAGTGGTGCAATCTCAGCTCACTGCAACCTCCGCCTCCCAGGATCAAGCAATTCTCCTGCCTCAGCCTCCCAAGTAGCTGAGATTACAGGGGTGCACCACCACACCCAGCTTATTTTTGTATTTATTTTATTTTATTTTTTTAGTAGAGGCAGGGTTTCACAATGTTGGCCAGACTGGTCTTGACCTCCTGACCTCGAGTGATCCACCCACCCCAGCCTCCCAAAGTGCTGGGAATACAGGCATGAGCCATCATACCCAGCCAAAAAATTATTTTGTATACAGGTGTAATAAAATGCATAAAAGAAATCATATTTAAAAATCTCTTGAAATTCCATTATCCAGAGGTAACTCCTATTAGCACTTTGGTATAATGCACTTCTAGATTTTTCTAATCACATCTCCATGCATTTATAGCCTACAACAATGAAGTCATCCCGTGCTTACTATTGAATGCCACCTGTGTGGCAAAAATGCATCTATGCGCAGGATACTTTTGAACATCTGTGTGGTATTCCATTGTATTTATCATAAGCTACTCCAACAATAATAGCAATCTACGGAGCTTCTACTGGGTTTCAAGTGCCTTCTATGCATTACCTTGACTAACCGTCACACTAACTCTAGGACGATAGGTGTGATTTAGTATCTCCATTTAACAAGCAGAAAACTGAGGTTTAGGGCTGCCAGCCTGCCCGATTGCTCCCGCTGTCGTGTGGTGATTAGAAGGCAGCCTCACTGGCTCCAGAGCACACACTGTGACAGCCGCTTTTGTACTTTCGCTGGTTGGATACTTTGGAAACAACCAAAGTGATTTCCAAAAAGCTACATGCCAATTGTTATTTTGGTATAAACATCATTTTTTTAATTAAACCAGATAATCATAGAATATGATAAATGTCATAGAATATATTTGAAGAGTAAAAACAGTTCATTTTTATACCTTTCTCACGAATATTTAGCTAACTCAAATGGCAACATACGCTAATTCTATTCTTAGAGACATTAATGAAATCGCTCTGTTCATTCCGTCCATTCTTCTCCTGTGGTCAAACTGCCCCCGACAGGGACACCGCATGGTTTCGAGAGGCCTCTGGCGAAGCTCCTCACCTGCTAGCAGCTTCTCTTCCTCCCCAGGCCCAGCCAAGTGAGGAGCCACAGCCTGGAGACAGGCAGGGCACGGTGTCTGTCCTCCCCGCAGTCCTGTTCCTAGGACTTCGCCATGCCCTACCCCCATGTTTTGTCCCATGCTGAAGGTTGGAAATTAAAGAGCATCCCTACACATATGGCATAAGACCCACTCGGCACATATTTCCCCTAGAGGAAAGCAGCATAGTACCTTTCCTTACAAAGGCTATTTCTAGAAACTGCTCACTAGGTGTAACTTGAACCTGATAATAGTCGATACTTCTGGAAGCAGAGTGAGCTCATGAGCTGATAGAGGGCTGACTTTCAACTTTACTAGGTTGTGGTACCCAGTGAGGTTGGCAGGTATTTTCCAATTTGATTCAGATGATTTCTGAGAAATGGTCAATTTAATCCAGATTTCCTAGGATGAAGCTCTTGGCACCTCATTCAGCCTTCTCTGTGGTTACATGCAGGGCTAGAGTCCAGGAGATGTACTCAGAAGAGGCACAGATGGATTCTAGTCTCCTGCGGGATCAGGATACATTTAAAGAATTTGAGGTCTTCGTGCCCTGGGAGTATGCAAAAGCTGTCCAAGAGGCCGGGTGCAGTGGCTCACGACTATAATCCTAGCACCTTGGGAGGCCGAGGCAGGAGAATCACTTGAGGCCAGGAGTTCGAGACCAACCTGGCCAACAGGGCAAAAACCTGTCTCTACTAAAACTACGAAAGTTAGCCAGGTGTGGTGATGCATGCCTGTAGTCCCAGCTACTCAGGAGCCTGAGGCAGAAGCATCACCTGAACCCAGGAGGAGGCTGTTGTGAGCTGAGATCACGCCGCTGCACTCCAGCATGGGCAACAGAGCAAGGCTCTGTCTCCAAAAAAAACCAGATAAATAAAAAGCTGTCCAAGAGATACACAGGAATAGACAATGGAAAGAGAATCAATTTCTAGGTGTTTCAACTGACATGGACATGCCTTTCCTAGATGGGTCTGCCTGGCATGCACCTGAGTTCACTGTGGCTCTTTCCCATCTTAGGAAAGAAAGGTAGACGCCTCGCCAGTCCCAAGTCCTACCAGCTTGCATTGTTCCTGGCGTACCAAACACTGGGATACCAAATAAGGCAGCATTCCTTTAGTGAGTCACAGAAACATCACAAGCCCTAATGCTTCTTAAACGCTTCCTTCTCATCCACATTTAATTTCAGGCTGCAGCCTGATGTCACAGTGTGGTGTTGAGTTGGGATGTTCAGAATTCAGAAGCTGGGGAGAGAGGGGTGGTGAGAAGAGCACTTTTCATGGACTCCCCGCTTCCGTCCCTGGACTGTTGCCAATAAATCTCAATTTCAAACAAGAGTGTCATGAGAGCAAAACAAAGAGAACATTGAAAAGAAATAATGCATGTGAAGACCACTTTTTTTTTTTTTTTTAACAGTGACAGGGTCTCACTCTGTCACCCAGGCTAGAGTGCAGTGGCATAATCATAGCTCACCGTAGCCTCAGTCTGGCCTCAAGTGATCCTCCCACCTTAGCCTTCCAAAATGCTGGGATTACAGCAGTGAGCCACTGCACCTGGCCTAAAAACTACCTATTAAAATTCATTATCACAACATAATTCTTTTCCACTGCTGTCTCTTAAAACTCCCTCGCCGGTCACGGTGGCTCATGCCTGTAATCCCAGCACTTTGTGAGGCCGAGGTGGGTAGATCATGAGGTCAGGAGATCGAGACCTTCCTGGCTAACATAGAAACCCCATCTCTACTAAAAATACAAAAAATTAGCCAGGTGTGGTGGCACGCGTCTGTAGTCCTGGCTACTCAGGAGGCTGAGGTGGGAGAATCACTTGAACCCAGGAGGTAGACGTTGCAGTGAGCCAAGTCGTGCCACTGCATTCCAGGCTGGGCGTCAGAGCGAGACTCTGTCTCAAAACAACAACAACAACAAACCTCCCTCTCTAGCATGCATTGTTAGCTGGAAAGAAAACTGAATTTTATTCTTATTTTTTAATTTTTTTTAAGATGGAGTTTCATTCTTGTCACCCAGGCTGGAGTGCAGTGGCGTGTTCTTGGCTCACTGCAACCTCCGCCTCCTGGGTGCAAGTGATTTCTCTTGTCTCAGCCTCCCAAGTAGCTGGGATTACAGCCACCTGCCACCACACCAGCTAATTTTTGCATTTTTAGTAGAGATGGGGGTTTCACCATGTTGGCCAGGCTGGTCTCGAACTCCTGACCTCAGGTGATCCATCTGTCATGGTCTCCCAAAGCTGGGATTACAGGCGTGAGCCACCATGCCTGGCATTTTATTTTTGAGACAGGGTCTCACTCTGTTGCCCAGGCTAGAGGGCAGTGGTGCAATCTTGGCTCACTGCAACCTCCACCTCCTGGGTTCAAGTGATCCTCCCACCTCAGCCTCCCCAGTAGCTGGGACTACAGACGCGCACCACCAGACCCGACTAATTTGTATGTTTTTATACAATATGGTCTCACCTTGTTGACCAGGCTAGTCTCAAACTCCTGACCTCAGGTGATCCACCCACCTTGGCCTCCCAATATGCTGGGATTACAGGTGTGAGCCACCGTACCCAGCCAAAAAGAACTTTAAATAGCCAAAGCAGTATATGATGATTAGGCTAATTCTATTTATGGAAAATAAACAAAACTCAACAGAACTGAAAAGAGAAGTGGGAAATTTGAATACTTTTCTCTCAGTAATTGATAGATTAAGTAGTTTTTAAAAATCAGTAAGGATAGGGAAGATTTGATAATGAAGTTACCAGACCTGTTAACAAACACCTGCAGAACAGTGCACTCAACAAAAGGAGAACACACATTCTTTCCAAGCATATATAAACCACTTATGAGAATTGGCCCTGTAATGGGTCAGAAAGCAAGTCTCAACAAATTTCCAAGAGTTTCTACACTGTTCATGTTCCCTAACCACAATGCAAATTAGTTAGGGTCAATAACAAGACATAGAAAAGAGAACTCCATCCTTCTGGAAAATAGGAAATAGACATCTACATAATTCATGGATCAAAAAATCAGAAAGAAAATTAGAAAATATTTAGAACTGAATAAGAAAAATGCTACAAATGAGAACTATGAGTCAAAAGTTTTGAGACACCACAAAAGGGATAATGTTAAGCCAAAATACTTACTTCAGGGGGAAAAAAGACCGAATGTTAAACAGCTTTGTAACACATCTTGTAACTTAGGACTGGGTGCGTTGGCTCATGCCTGTAGTCCCAGTACTTTGGGAGGCTGATGAGGGCAGATTGCTTGAGCTCAGGAGTTTAAGACCAGCCTGGGAAACACGGCAAAACCCCACCTTTACAAAAAATACAAAAAATTAGCTGGGCATGGTGGCATGCGCCTGAAGTCTCAGCTACTCACGAGGTTGAGGCAGGAAGATCACTTGAGCCTGGGAGGTTGAGGCTGCAGTGAGCTGTGATTGTGACACTGCAACCTGGGCAACAGTGAGACCTTGTCTCAAACCAGCAACAACAAGAACATTATGACAAAGAATAAAGGAAAGCAGAAAGGAGAGAGAAGAACAGACACTGAAGATATAGAAAACAAATGTTAAATATTATCCATAAGGCAAAGTGTTGTTTTTATTTTTGTTTTGAGTCAGAGTCTTGCTCTGTCTCCCAGGCTGGGGTGCCATGGTGCAAACTTCACTCATTGCAACTTCTGCCCCCCAGGTTCAAGTGAGTCTCCTGCCACAGCCTCCTGAGTAGCTAGAATTACATGGTTTGGGGTGCCCCCCCAAACCATGCCCAGATAATTTTTTGTATTTTTAGTAGAGATGGGGTTTCACCATGTTGGCCTGGCTGGTCTCGAACTCCCGGCCTCAAACGATCCGTCCACCTTGGCTTCCCAAAGTGCTGGGATTACAGGCATGAGGCACAGCGCCTGACCGCAGAATGTTGTTTTCAGAAAGAACTAGTCAAACTGGCCAGCCTCTGGCTGGGCAGCAGGTCTAGAAAAGTCATTCATCCAGATGGAAGCAGGAGGAAGGGAAGGTACAGGAGGGAGGTCTCTGAGAAGAACAGAAACACAAAGTACCTGAGGTGTAACTCACTGCAAGGAGACGCACAGGTTTCTAAAACATTTCCAGAGCAGCTGCACCATTTTGCTTTCCCACTGACAGTGTACAAGGGTTCCCTTCACGCCTTTGCCAACTCTTGTTGCCTTAGGTCCTTTTGATAACAGCCATCCTAACAGGAGTGCGGTGATACGTCGTCGTGGTTTTGACATTTCTCTGATGGTTAGTGATGCTGGGCCTTGCGTATATCTTCCTTGGAGAAATGTCTAAGTCCTTAGCCCATATTTGAATCAGGTTGTTAGTTTTTTTTTTTTTGCCATTGAGTTGTAGGAGTTCCTTATATATTTTGTTATTAACCTTTTATCAGATGTATGGCTTACAAATATTTTCTTGCAATGTATCATTGCCTCTTCACTCTGTTGATTGTGTCCTTTGATGTGCAGAACTTTTTAGTTTGATGTAATCCCATTTGTATATTTTCGCTGTTGTTGCTGTGCTTTTGGTGTCATATCCGTGAAATCATTGCCAAGATCAATGTTGGGGAGCTTTTCCCCTATGTTTTCTACTAAGAGTTTTGGGGGATGAATTAGTGATAAACAGAGCACTAAGCAAATGAAAAAGTGATTGCTGAGGCTGAGCAAGGCAGCGAGTGAAGTCATTTAGGGATGGGGGGCTTTTCAGGTGAAGAGGGGCACAGTGGGGTAGATGATGTTGGTGACGTTGGCTACAAACATTGGAATCTGAACTAGAAGGAAGGAAGGGAAGCCGGCAAGTGTCTGGCGGGGGTGTGGGTTGGCTGTATTCTTTGGGTCTTGAGTGAGGGTTCTAGGGAAATGTGAAATGGGGGCTGGAGAAGGAGGAGTTTGCCTTCAAGAGCAGCACCTTCTTTCCTTCAATGACCACACACTTGAAAGTAACAATGACCAGGCAGGGGTGTGAGGTTGCCACTTGGCCTGTCATTTCACTTTCCAACAACATGTGGACCGGGATCCTTAGACGATCAGTTTCACAAACAGAGGAAGGAGCATTCGTTCTCTAAAACAATTTGCAAATAATAGAAGAAAGTGCATCCTGTTTTCTTTTTTAAAAAATGTTTATACTTCTTAAAAGTACATAATTTTTTAAAAAAGAAAACATTTGGGTCAGCTAATTTATAGCATAAATAGGACTTTATGGGGGAAAGTATTATGAACACATCAAAAGTATTCACCACCACCTGTCTGCTAAGATGTCTGCAATCTATAATGTGGTTACTTTGAGTGAGTTTCCTTTCAATGTGCTAATAATAGTAGCATGCCCTATTTCTAATGAATGCATTTCAAAGTACCAGGAAATGAATCTCTGTTGCCATTTGAAAAATCTCAAGTGCCTGTTTTTAACTCTCAGCCATATCTTTCCTATCAGATACGTTTTAATTTTGTCTCAGTTAAGATACAGTTACTTTGAAAGGAAACAAAGTGGTTTACTTTTCTAAAAAAAATCTGTTAACATTTTAGGAACAACTTTTTATTATGGAACATTTCAAACTGGCACTTAGCTCTGTCACAGTAATCAATGCCTGGCCAATCTTGTTGCATCTGTCCCCCAAGCCACTCTCCCACCTCTATTCCTCTGGATGATTCTAAAGTGAATTCCAAACATTGCATCAGTTCATGGATAAACATTGCAGTATATGTCTCTAGCAGATAAGGACTTGTTTGTTTGAGACAGGCTCTCATTTCATTGCTCAGGCTGGAGTGCAGTGGTGTGATCATGGCTCACTACAGCCTCACCCTCCTAGGCTCAAGGGATCCTCCCACCTCAGCCTCCTGTGTAGCTGGGACTACAGGCACATGCCACCATGCCCTGGCTAATTTTCTGATTTCTTTGTAGAGATGAGGTCTCACTGTTGTCCAGGCTGCTTTCAAACTCCTAGACTCAAGCGATCCTCCTGTCTTGTCCTTCCAAAGTGCTGGGATTACAGGTGTGAGCCACTGTGTCCAGCTAAGGACTGAGGAGGTGGGGGGGGGGACAGACTTATTTTTTAAAAAGATAAAACTGAGGAGTTCAAGAACAGCCTGGCCAACATGGTGAAACCCTGTCTCTAGTAAAATATAAAAAGTAGCTGGGCACGATGGTGGATGCCCGTAATCCCAGCTGCTCGGCAGGCTGAGGCAGAAGAATCACTCAAACCCGGGAGGTGGTGCTTGCAGTGAGCCGAGATTGTGCCACTGTACTCCAGCCTGCATGGCTGAGTGAGACTTGGTCTCAAAAAAAAAAAAGACAAAACCATATCCATAATACCATGATCCTGTCTAAAGAAATTCTGGAATTCCTCAGTGTTGTCAACTACTCAGGCTATATTCAAGTCTCTGAATTAACGACTCATTTTTAAAAAGGGTCCCCACGTTGAATTTGGCCTCTATAGTTGTGTTCATTCCCCCTCCCCCCCTTTGTTTTCTTCCAACGTATCTGTTGAAGAATACAGGTTATGTGGATTTGCCCATTCTATGCTCATTTTTTGGGTTCTTCTGTCTGCATTTCCTATATACACAAATAGTTAGACTTAAATGGCTTGATCTGATTCAAGTTTGTTTTTTTTTTGTAAGAAGACATGATAGGTTTGACCACTGTTTGATCTGAGGTCTTCCTTCCTTTAAAAAAATTAAATAGAAGGCGTGAGGAATCTACTGTGGGAAAAAAGCACTGATCGATGCTCTTGCATTTGATCTCCCAAGTGCAAGGCCATGAACAGCTTGGGGAGTGACAGTGAACATCTCTGTGGATCGTGTCCTTGGCTGTGCAGAAGCTTTGCATTTTGATGCGATCCACTTGTCTGTTTTTGCTTTTGCTGCTTGTACATGTTTTATTTACATGATCTCACTTAACATGGTAAGTGTTTTATGTGCCAAGTATTTTACTTCCATGATTTCACTTAAGCTTCCCAAATGCCTTCAGAAGAAGGTGCTGTTATTCCCATTTTACAGATCTGGAAATTGAGATCCAGAGAACTGAAGAACCAGCTTTAAGGCTAGAGGCATAAGGTGGGGAGGATCAGGGGAAGCTTGAGCTCGTCACTGCAACTACATGTCCACGGTAGGATGCGCCTGGGTTTCCACTCCCCCGCTTCAGCAGTCAGCCCAAAGGGCGAACACAAGAAATGTTTTGGTAGGGAACAAGGGCCTCCGTCCTTTCCTGAGTGGGGCTGTTGCTCTTTTAGCTTGCAATGCATCCCCTTGTCTTCTTGATGAAGCATTTAAGATAGATTCACTCAAAGTGACACATTCTGCTCCCAACTAGGAATCTCTTCTTTCCCTTGGGGCTCCCTCTGGGAGCAGAGAGACTTCTAAGGTGCTGTCTTGGGTGCCCCTTTGTGCTTCCTAGGTGCAGTTTCTCTGTTATTGAGATTGAGGCTTTGATCTCACCTAATGGTGAAAAAGGGTAAAAACATAAAAACTTGTATTGCAGAAAAAAAAAATCAGTAAAATAGGGTGCAAAGAGAGGCATCTATATTAGCTTCCTGGGGCTGCCATACAAAGTATCAGAAACTAGCTGGCTTAAAACAAGGGACAGGCCAGATGTGGTGGCTCACACCTGTAATCACAGCACTTTGGGAAGCTGAGGCGTGTGGATCATGAGGTCAGGAGTTCAAGACCAGCCTGACCAACATGGTGAAACCCCATCTCTACTAAAAATACAAAAATTAGCTGGGCATGGTGGCAGGTGCCTGTAATCCCAGCTACTCAGGAGGCTGAGGCAGCAGAATCGCTTGAACCTGGCAGGCAAAGGTTTCAGTGAGCCAAGATAGCGCCATTGCACTCCAGCCTGGGCGACAGCGAGACTACGTCTCAAAACAAAACAAAAACAAAAAAACCTTAAAAAACAAGGGCCATAGATTCAGCTGTGGTCAGAAGGCTGGAATCAAAGTGTTGCAGGGCCACGCTGCTCCGCAGGCTCTGGGGAGAATCTCTTTCACCTTCCCTTAGCTTTCGGGGTTGTGCCAATCCTTGGCATTTCTCAGTCTGTGCATGTGTCACCCCAGCCTCTGCCTCCAGTGTCACATGCTGTTCTCTTTGTGCATCTCCTGTGGTTTGAATGTGTCCCCTAAAGTTCACTTCGGAAGCCCAATCCCCAGTGCAACAGCATTGAGAGGTAGGACATTTAAGAGGAAGAATGGAATGGATTAACGTCCTTATGGTGAGCGTGGGGTTTGTTATAAAAGCAAGTTTGGGCTGGGTGTGGTGGTTCATGCCTATAATCCCAGCACTTTGGGAGGCTGAGGCAGGTGGATCACCTGAGGTCAGAAGTTCCAGACCAGCTTGGCCAACATGGCAAAATGCCATCTCTACTAAAAATACAAAAAAATCAGCCGGGCACGGTGGTGCACGCCTGTAATTCCAGCTACTTGGGAGGCTGGGTCAGGAAAATTGCTTGAACCTGGGAGGCGGAGATTGCAGTGATCCGAGATCGCACCGCTTCATTCCAGCCTGGGTGACAGAGTCAGACTCCATCTCAAAAAAAAGGTATGGCTCCCTCTTGCCTTGTGATGCCATTGGCCATGCTGTGACTCAAGAGGAAGACCCTCACCAGATGTGGCCCCTTGATTTTGGACTTCCCAGCCTCTAGAACCATGAACCAAATAAACTTCTGTTGTTAATAAATTACTCTGTGGTATTCTGTTATAGCAGCACAGAATGAACTCAGACAGCATCTGTGTCCAAATTTCCCTCTTCCTAGAAGGACACTGGTCATACTGGATTAAAGCCCAACCTAATGACTTCATCTTAACTTGATTATATCTGCAAAGACACAATTTCCCATAAGGTCACATGCCCAAGTAACCAGGGGTGAGGATGACATTATATGTTTTTGGGAGACACAGTTTAGCCCACCGTAGCCATTTGGACCTGGGATTAAGAGCATAGGCTATGGCCAGGTGCAGTAGCTCATGCCTGTAGTCCCAGCACTTTGGGAGGCCAAGGCGGGAGGATTGCTTGAGCCCAGGAGTTTGAGAGCAGCTTGGGCAACATAGGGAAATCACATCTCTACAAAAAAGAAAGAAAGAAAAAAAACCATTAAATTAGCTGAGCATGGTTGCACATGCCTGTAGTCCCAGCGACTCGGGAGGCCGAGCTGGGAGGATCGCTTAAGCCCAGGAGGTAAAGTTTGCAGTGAGCCATGATTCCCCTACTGCACTCCAGCCTGGGTGACAGTGAGAGCTTATTTCAAAAACAAACAAGCATAGAATTTGTATTACACTGTTTCAAAGGCCTCAAATTTGGTGTGGTATGAACTTGGCCAAATTAGTTAACATTTCTGTGATAATAAAGACTACTTCATGATATTGTGTGAAGATTAAAAATATCATATATACACAGCATGTGGCTGAGTGGTTGGCATGAAAAAGCACTTGGTGCTATGTCACCTATCACCTAGATATATGCCACGTCAACTATATAACTATACATGTAGTTACCTACATACCTGCATTGATGAGTGTGTTGTTGGGTGATCTTTTTTTTTTTTTTTTTTTTTGTTTTTTTTTTTTTTTTTTTTTTTTTTTTTTTTTTTTTTTTTTTTTTTTTTTTTTTTTTTTTTTTTAGATGGAATCTTGCTCTGCTGCCCAGGCTGGAGTTCGGTGGTACGATCTCGGCTCATTGTAACCTCTGCCTCCTGAGTTCAAGTGATTCTCCTGCCATAGCCTCCCAAGTAGCTGGGATTACTGGCGCCCATCACCATGCCAGGCTAATTTTTCTAATTTTAGTAGAGACAGGGTTTTACCACGTTGGCCAGGCTGGTCTTGAACTCTTGACCTCAGGTGATCCACCTGCCTTGGCCTCCCAAAGTGCTGGCATTACAAGCGTGAGCCACTGCATCTGGCCTAGGTGATTTCATCTTTGTGTGAACATCATAGCGTGTGTACTTATGCAAACCTAGATGGTACAACCCACTACACGCCTAGGTTATATGGTATGGCCCATGGCTCCCAGGCTGCCAAACTGTACAGCATGTTATTGTAGACAGCTGTGACACATGGCAAGTATTTGTGCATCTAAACAGAAAAGGTACGGTAAAAAGATGGTATTATAATCTAATGGTGCCACTGTCTCTATGCAGTCTGTCCTTGACTGAAGCATCTGTACATGGCCTGTGACTGTACCTATATGTGTCACATCACCTGTATGCAGATACGCAATCTGCACACACACTTAGGCATAACGTTATGCATTGGGTACACAAACAAGGAGCAGATTGATAATGTGAGTTTCAAAACTGTGTTGTTCTGGCAGCTTTGTGACTTCCAATTTTACCATTAGCTTAAGTCACAACCACTATTGTTTCTATGGGGAAAACATACACATTTGTTCTATCATATTCGGCCTACTAGGAAATGAAAAAACTGACACCTTAGCACACACACACACAAAAACTTTTTTGGCGATTTTAAATTAAATATATTCATACTCAGCCAGGTGTGGTAGCTCACACCGCCTAGCACTCTGGGAGGCTGAGGTGGGCAGTTTGCCTGACGTCAGGAGTTTGTGACCTGCCTGGTCAACATGGTGAAACCCCGTTTCCACTAAAAATACAACAAAAATTAGCTGGGCATGGTGGCACATGCCTGTGATCCCAGCTATGGGAGGCTGAGGCAGAAGAATTGTTTGAACCCGGAAGGCGGAGGCTGCAGTGAGCCAAAATCACGCCACTGCACTCCAGCCTGGGTAACAGGGCAAGACTGTCTCAAATAAAATAAAATAGAAACTAAAAATATATATATTCATACTTAATAGTGGAGAGAGATCGTTTATGAATTAAACTCTGACATTTTTTCCTGATAACGGAAAAGAGGCGAGATTCATGTACTTCTTTAGAGAAATAGCTGAGTGGAAAACTGCGTGTAGAATTTTAATCGATAGGTGCTGAAATATAAGGCATTTTAAATAACTCCTTTAACAAAATGGTAGATAGTAGGATTTATTTTAATTTTTCAATCTGAAAAAAACCCCAAAACAAAAAATCAAACTATCCTCACATATATATATGCACATATATATATATATATATATATATATACACACACACATACATATATATATATAGTTGCAACATTTTCAGAGCAGTTACATTAGGAAACATTGTTTCTCTTCAACTGTATGACAATACTGTATATGCCACAATAACATTTACAAAAACAGTCGCATCTGCAGTCACACAAACATCATGATTTTACATTTCAATACACAAGAAAAAAACCAGACATCTTCCCAGCACCTGGCTCCCGCCTGATGGCAATGTCTCCTCCACACTTTGACAGACCTCAGCTTTTAAAACCCAGCAGCAGCTATTTCAGAAGTCATGTCCTTTCCAGATCCACACTTAAATAATGAGAAATTTGCCATTTCAAAATCACCGAGAGTTTATTCATGGATGTGGTGGTTTACCCACCAAGATGTGTAAAAAATTGCATGAAAGTAAAAATAAATAAAGCTGTGGTAAAGCAGCCTCGTCTACACGGTAGCCCAGAACAAAACACTTACGTGTAAAAGTGTCATTAAAGTTTTAATTATTTATATTCAAATTACACGTTTTTGACAAATCTAATGAAAACAAACGGATTTGGTAAAAGGTTCAAAGACTCCCACATTCAAGCTCGGTGTTGCTCCACACGTGTGCGCCCCGGCTGTGGCGGTGACGTATTGCTGTATTCGGACATAAGGCACTGTGATCTGGACATGCCGTGCACTCACCTTATGTCACATCACCTGTTCCTTACCAGTGAATTCTTTGAAATGAAAAATAATGAAAACTTCAGGACACAGTGTACTTTAATGACATACAGCATTTAAAATCCTTCAGACAAAGGTCTGAAAACAGTCTTTGAATGCAAGCCTGAATCTTCAAGCACATAAAATCTTTCTTTTTTTTTAAGCTTAATTTCAACATCACTGGAAGAAATACCCATCATTAAACCCTGATATACATTCTTGACCATTCGCAGCCAGTGTTCAAGAGGCAAAACGTGACCCAGAAACTTTGTTCAAGTTCTCCTACGAGGGCGTCTACATTCATGGCGGTCATTCTGTTTCCGTCTCCTTCTGTTTGGCACCTGTCAGTGGATGGAAGACGATAGTTTCAAAGCTCACGGTAACAGCAGGGTTCTCTACCCCAGGGGTTCTACCTGTGTGCAGCAGTGTCTTAGGAGGATGATCCAAAGGCTTCGGAGGAGGGCGAGGTGGGAAGGAGCAGGTGGCCAAGCTCCCATCTCCCGCCCCCGTTCCTGCAGCTCGGATCCATGGAACATTTTGTCATTTTCAATATGTCAGATTTAATTAGGGAAAAAAAGTTCCACTGCAAAAAAAAATTTACTAATATGTAGGTAAGTTTAGTGAAGGTGTGATGTATTTCGATTGTGCACACTTACAAATATGTATTAAAAAAAAGCTTTAGGCCAGGCACGGTGGCTCACGCCATTTGGACCTGGGATTAAGAGCATAGGCTATGGCCAGGTGCAGCAGCTCATGCCTATAGTCCCAGCACTTTGGGAGGGTGAGGCGGGTGGATCACCTGAGGTCAGGAGTTTCAGACCAGCCTGGCCAACACAGTGAAACCCCATCTCTAATAAAAATACAAAAATCAGCTGGGCGTGGCAGCAGGCACCTGTAATCCCAACTACTCAGGGCTCTGAAGCAGGAGAATCACTTGAACCTGGGAGGCAGATGTTACAGTGAGCCGAGATCACGCCAGTGCATTCCAGCCTGGGGGACAAGAGTGAAACTCTGTCTCAAATTAAAAAAAAAAGTTTTATAATATTCCCACGGATAATTGCACCTAACACAAGTATCTGGCTAGGACATTTCACAGTGGATTGGCAGGGACAGCTACCACTTTTCTCATCAAAGGAGTTTCTCTCCTATTTTTTCACCAGACGCTAGACTCCTGAAAGACATCGGCAGTCTGTTACAATATGTGGCTAAAACACTGTAGCTCCTAGCATCAGACTGCCCACGCACTGGATGGATGCACACACAGGTTCATTTGGACAGTCTAAGTTTGACAATGAACTATTGCTAAAAACTTTTTGAGAAAGAGAAAATGTTATTGTATTGAACCAGTATCCCTTTGGGGGACAGTGGCCATTGCCTGGTGAAAAGACTCACCACTAGTTCCTTTTAATCGAATAATAGTAGACACGTCATAAAACTGCCTCTTACTGACTATTCCATGGATATGCACCTAACAGTGCTGGTCCTGGGCACTGCGCCTCATTGCACACACATGGCTTTCAGCTCTTCTCACAGCATCTTAGGAGGGAGACGGGGCTGTACCAGCCTGCCCCTTCTCCCTGGAAGAAACTGGGGCTGAAGGAGGTGAGTGACTTGCCTACATTCAGACAGTGCTCAGGTGGGGCGGCTGGGGCTTGGCCTCACAGTGGGGCCTCACGTTTGCTGCATGTGGCATCCTGTCTCCTGCCCACGGAAGCAGGTCAGTGGCTGTCGAGCAGATGCAGGCATTCCCAGAGTTCCACTCCAAAAGTTCACTTGGAATCCAGTTATTAGTAACACGGAATGTTTTCCTCAACAAATCGTGTTGTATATGCGGTATAATAAGGAATTCCAATCCAGCTACGGATATGGGGCAGACCCCAACGTGAACATTTTCTAATAAATTCCAGGTGACGGTGACGATGCTTGGTCTGAGGACCACCTCAGAAAAATCACTGCTGTCCTGGAATTTCTCATGGTGTTCTCATTTAGTGAATAAGACATGTTTCTTGCAGGTGGTGAAGATTCCTTTAGGGCAGGTATTTTTGGGTTACAGGCTAATTGTAAAAACTAGTCTTAGCAGAAATTTCTGAACTAAAGAAAAATCAATACTGTAGTATACACACCATTTAATCTTTGATTTCTGAGAGTTCAAAGGGCATTCTGCTTACTCCCACATCGGGTCCACGTGGCCCTGACCAGGGCTGGGTTGTTTATATTTGACTGGGGCTGGGGATGTGGAGGGATGGGAAGAAGAGGAAGAAGGAAGGGAGGAAGGAAGGGCTGGTGGTGTTAAGAACTTTGAAGCCCACCTCTCACTACTGAGTGGGTGAAATGAGAGGAGGCCAGCTCCTCTTGTCTAAAGCCCTCTCCGTTTCTCTCTGCTCCCCACGGAGACTCTGGGGGCTTTCTCAAAGTGAATCTGTCAGAAAATGAGTTTATCCATACTCCATTTGAAAGTTAATGTAATTTCTGGACCGAACACAGTGGCTCATGCCTGTAATCCCAGCACTTTGGGAGGCTGAGGTGGGCGGATCACAAGGTCAGGAATTTGAGAACAGTCTGGCCAACATGGTGAAACCCTGTCTGTACAATGTTAGTAACAGGTTGTGTTTAGATATTCTGTTTTATCTACTCAAAACGTAAGTTTTTTTTTTTTTTTCTCTTTAAGGAAAGATGAAGCTGTCATTAGTTAGAAGCCAATGACCTTCCCTATATGTTTCTGGTTACCAGTTCTCCCACAAAGCACAACTGAAGAGATTTTTTTTTTGAGACGAAGTCTCGCTCTTGTCCCCCAGGCGGGAGTGCAATGGCGCAAGCTCGGCTCACTGAAACCTCCAAATCCCGGGTTCAAGCCATTCTCCTGCCTCAGCCTACCAAGGGGCTAGGATTATAGGCATCTGCCACCACGCCTGGCTTATTTTGCATTTTTAGTAGAGATGGGGTTTCACCATGTTGGCCAGGATGGTCTTGAACTCCTGACCTTGGTGATCAGCCCGCCTTGGCCTCCCAAAGTGCTGGGATTGTAGGTGTGAGCCACCCTGCTCGGCCCTGAAAAGATCTTTTTAGTGGAAAAGGTTTGGATGAACATGGCAATGGCTTCCAAGTCATTTAGGGACCACTGGACCTCGACAGGATGCTCTTAAGTTAGAATACATTCTATACACTTTTCTCACTCATGCAGAACACTTTTCCAAACTGAAAGGAAAACGAAAACAGTTTACAACGCCGCATACGAAAGCCCTGCTCTGTGGGTGGGTGGTGGAGAAATGGTGCTTTAAATGCTGCGCTTCCTGGTCTACCTCCCACCCTTCCCAGACACTGACGGCAAAGGTCAGAGGCCAGCATTTTACCTGCCGGTGTGAGGATCAGGGCTTGCAGAATGTCCGACAGGGAAATAATACCCACGATACTATCTGCTTCATTCACCACCACCAGCCGATGGACCTGCAAAGAGAAAAGCAGGATATCTGAAAATCAAAATTTAAAAAAAAGGTTTAATGCAGCTTACAGAGGCAGAAAGAAAAAAAAAGGTTTAAAATGGACATTAGAAAAAATGTCATGTCATGTATTTATACAATAAACACATCCCTCCAGCCTGGGCAATATAGTGAGACTTCGCTCTACAAAAAATTAGAAAGTGGCTGGGTGTGCTAGTGCGCATCTGTGGTCCCAGTTACTTGGGAGGCTGAGGTGGGAGGATTGCTTGGGCCTGGGAAGTGGAGGTTGCAGTGAGCCAAGATCACACCACTGCATTCCAGCCTGGGTGACAGAGTGAGACCTTGTCTCAAAAAAAGGCAAAAGTAACACACATCCCATAAATGAGGGAAAGTAGCAGCAGCCAGAACCATACAACAGCCTTGGGCTCTGATGTTCAATGTGTCACCGTCTGATTACCTGGAAGACCCAGTCTGTACTGAACAGTCACACCCCCGGTGGAAAAAACGGACACAGGCAGGAGACGGAAAGAGGAGAAAACTCTCTATCTGTTGTCTCTAATTATATGATTTGCCTGGTTACTTTTAAGAAAAATGAGCTAGCTCTGCCCTGCTGAGTTTTCGATTTTCAAAATATTAATATAGAAAACATACAACGCAAAACACAAAGCACAACGTAGCTATAATATGCTCTTAAACATAACAGTTTTAATTTTTAAAAGTTGTATATCAGTTTCTAATAACTGTCAGATGCTTGTCTTATTAATACATGGGAAAGAAGTCCAGATGATGGCAGAAACGAACAAACAAGGTCAAGGTCATGGCTCTTAGAAGGGTTTTATTTTCTGTATCTTCTCTATGAAGTTCACATATTAAGAATTGTATTTGAGACGACAGATGAGCTCTAATGAAATGGGATAGATTACGTTCATCTCTAGTTTTCTACTCTGAAACCTCTGATGAGTGACTGGAGAGCACTTTGAGGTGTTTCTGCAACAGGTGTTTCACTGGCAGGAGGGGAGCAGGGTCGCTACTCTCTTAAAAGCTTCAGGCCGGGCATGGTGGCTCACGCCTGTAATCCCAGCACTTTTGGGAGGCGGGCAGATCAACTGAGGTCGGAAGTTTGAGACCAGCTTGGCCAACATGGAGAAACCCCGTCTTTACTAAAAATACAAAATTAGCTGGGTGTGGTGGTGCATGGCTGTAATCCCAGCTACTTGGGAGGTCAAGGCAGGAGAATCGCCTGAACCTGGGAGGTGGAGGCTGTGGTGAGCTGAGATAGTGTCATTGCACTCCAGCCTGAGTAACAGAGTGAGATTCTATCTTAAAAAAAAAAAAAAAAAAAAAAAAAAAAAAAAAAAAGCTTCAGAACTTGGGTGAAGGCAGCCCTACACCAGCTGCGTCCTGGGAGACCCTTTCTGTATTAAACAGCAATACCCCTGTTAGAAAACAGGGACATAGGAAGGAGGTGGGAAGAGGGGGATATCCAGTTTTTGTATTTTGTCTCAATGGATACTGTGTTGGTGATGTTTCTGTCATAGCTTGCTTTAGGGAAATAACAACAACAATAATGGCTCAGTCGTCTTTCTCGTGGCAGTCAACATAAATTTCTTTTAAACGTTTCTCTAAAAAAGCTTTCGGCTCATCAGCAACCATGTGATATAACACAGCACAATTATTTGCTAGCTGTAATCACACATTAAAATGATAGTTTACATTTGTCTTCTACACTCAACACATTTTATTGGTCACTTTCAATAGTGGATATGAAACAGTTATTTTCTGAACTCCGAAGGTCAAGGGAAACCATCTCACCCCGAGAATTAAGTTGTTCTCTCAGAGAGAAATAACTCCCCAGATGTTTTCTTGTCATCTGCTGCTGAGTCAAACTTATGTATGTTCCTTGCTGTAGATACCTAAAAGTTAGTGCTATGTTTATGTCATATAAATAAATGGAACCATCACTGATACTGTACACCCTTCTCCTGGCTACATTAATGCTAAAAAACTATATTTTTTGGTCCCCCTGTGAGACATCATCTTGTGAAGGATTTATTTTAGTTTTTTAAAAGATGGAGTCTTGCTCTGTCACCCAAGCTGGCGTACAGTGGCACAATCTCTGCCTCCAGGATTCAGGTGATTATCCTGCCTTAGCCTCCCAAGTTGCTGAGATTACAGGTACCCACCAGCATGCCAGGCTAATTTTTCTATTTTTAGTAGAGACAGGGTTTCACCATGTTGGCTAGGCTGGTCTCGAACTCCTGACCTCAAGTGATCTGCCTGCCTTGCCCTGTCAAAGTGCTGCGGTTACAGGTGTGAGTCACCATGTCTGCCTTGAAAGAATTTTAATAGGGAAAAGAGTCAAGATGTATTCCTAACTCAGTTAAAATCCTTTGGAAAACAAGCAGTGATGGATACTAAATTGAAACAGAAATCGGACAGTTCCAGTGAAGCATGCTAGAAGCCATCAACGTTGAAGCTGGGAGGGTCAACTCACACGATGACAGAAAGGGTGGCATTTCTGAACGTACAATTAAAGGAGGGCTGGTGGATTTCTGATAACAATGGCTCTTGAAAGGGACAGCCGTGCTTTGAGGCAATGCATTACTTTACACGTAACTTTCAGAAAGCAAGTTAAGCTTGCCCGTTATTAGCCTAAAAAGTGATCAGGTACTTTGCTTCTTGGACTGTACTCTTATATTTATAGCAATATCAAAACAGACGTATACTTAAAAATTAGTTTTGCCAAATTAGCTGTTCCAGAAGGAACAGAGTTGCACCCTTCCATCCTAAAAAATGACAAACAGGATAATATTTCTATTCCTGACTACTAAAAGAAGAAATTATTTTGGGAATGGGTATACTGAACAGTGACGTGACCTCTGCACACTGCAATCTAGAACTCCCAAGCTCAGGTGATCCTCAGCCTCCACCTCCTGAGTAGCTGGGACTTCAGGCATATACTACCATGACTGGCTGGTTTTTTCTTTTTTTCATTTTCTGTAGAAACAGGGTCTTGTTGTGTTGCCAAGGCTGGTCTAGAACTTCTGGCTCAAGCGATCCTCCTGCCTCGGCCTCCCAAAGTGCTAGGATTACAGGCATGGGCCACTGTGCTTACCTTCTCTGGTCTTTTATTTAGGGTGTGATGCAAAGTATATTTGAAAATCCTATAAGCAGTGAAGTCTTAGGAAATCTGAGTGCTGAGGTGCAGGAAACTGGGAGTTATTAGATTATTTGCTATTTATCTAATTCAGGAAAGAGAGATACTGGTAGGAAGAGAGAAAATTAGGTTTTATTTTATCGATTTATCATTCACTTTGTTAAAATATATATTACACACTTTAAACTTTGAATTTATAAATACTCAAACTTAAAGCTTCTGGGACGGCTTTTGTTTTCTCAAAACAAAATGTATCTAGAGATATAGATATATAGGTGTATTTAGAGGCAGGGTCTTGCTCTGTTGCCCAGGCTGGAGTGTATGGCACCACCACGGCTCACTGAAACCTCAAGTCTTGGGCTCTAGCGATCCTCCTTCCTGAGCTTCCCTGTCAGCTATGACTACAGGTCCATGCCGCCATGCTCAGCTAATTCATTTTGATTTTTAGTAGAGACAAGGTCTTATTAGGTTGTCCAGGCTATCATCATATATAAACTATGAACGTATCTTACCAGCTTATTTGACTCAGCTATGATATCAGGACTTTTCCATTAATTCATTTCAGTTCAACAAACCTTTAGAGATCACCTACTGTGTGCCACGTAGTGTACCAGGTTTGGGGACAGGGGAGAATCCCATCCCACTGAACCTGGATGCTGCCTTGCTGGGCTCGGGCTTTGGTAGCCTGAAGCAACATTCACTACTGGGGATGTTGCAGTAGACTTTGGGGGAGCAGGACTGGGAGAGCCGTCTCACCTCCGCCCTCACTATTCTGTCCACAATGGTCTCCAGTATTTCCAGCTTATTGCACTTTACAACACCTTCAAAATACTGTGAACGGTGCTGAAGGGCCTGGGTCACTGTGATATCTAGGTTATTGTATGTTTTCTCAGCAGCAAGATTCTGTAATAAAGCAAGAGAATAAATTATATCCTTTCACTTCAGTGCACTTCAATGACCAAAATTAGTGAGCTTAAGAAAACCTGATTTCTAAAAACTTCAATGTTTACCTGAATTTGGTACCAATGTACATCAGAAGTTCGTCCTGGCTTATAACACCCCGTTGGGACTATTTCATCAGCGTTATCAGTCATAATTAAGGATATCGCATTATGAGGTCTACCTTCCTTATGAGGCAACATTGTTAAATTTTGATAGCGTATCCTGCCAAAGATTGCCCCCCATTTTTACCCTCCAATGCTCTCTACCACGCATGAATAAAATCTCCGGCAAGGTGGGCTGACATCTGTAAAGGGTGGTGAGTGCCACAGGGTTGGAGAAGCTGCAGCAATGAACGTTCTCAATGAACTCTGTGGGCAACAAGGCTTCTGCTGGGAAGGCTCTGGGGGATGCATGGGGATTAGGCAAGCATGGAGGAAGAACAGGCCTGGTGAGCCCCATAGATCCAGGTGCCTCATCGGGCTCTCACTCATTTTAGCGGGTCCCACTCAACCAGAACGCCAATCAGCATATTTCTCGGTGGCTATTACATTAAACAGAACAGCATGAAGCAAAGGGTTTGACACAGCTGCAAAAGAATGTTTAAGGTGGGGTCAGAATTGTGGCAAAAAATGGCGTGCACCCCTGGGGCTATGGCAGTTCCCTTTTCTTCTTTAGAGCCGTGGCTCCCCATCAGTAAGCAGTGGGATGTACGCGCGTGGCAAAGGAGCCGTGAGTCCACGTGCGCACTGCGCATGCGCCTAGAGGGGATTAAACCATGCCTCCTACGCGGAAGTGAGAACCTTTAAAATACACCCACAGGCTGTGGCAGTAGGGAAATATGCATGTATTGTAAAGACAAAGGACTGTAAAATGCTATCCATAATGTGAAACCAGCGCATATTAAAAGTGCAACTACTATGGGAGGTCTACAGAATTCTCTGATAACATACTCATACCCTAAAAGGTTAAAAATTGTTAAATTAAGAAACAAGAGAAAAACAAAAACACATTACATCAATGTTTAAAATGCATTCTAGGTGACAGACTGAACAAAAGTAAAATACTTACAATTACATCAAATTTGGAATAAATATCTACAACTTTTCCTAAAAATGAAAAATACATGTTAGAAATATGTCTTAAGGAACAAAAAGAAACTCATTTAAAATCAGTTTTAACTACATAATTACTAAAAGTTCAACACTGATAAATAACCTTGTCTATTTTTAAATGGAAACTTAAATGGATATCATATTTTAATGGACATATGAAAATAACCCAATAAAACATTTTTATCATCTTGTGTGCCCCCGGTGCTGAATTTATTTGCCATATCTAAATTTCATTTCCCCCACGTATCTCCTATGCCAGGTCATCTCACAATAATTGCACCCTGAGATAAACAATTATTTCTGTCCGACTGCCATGGGCAAACACACAAACCTGACTCATCCACAACAGGCAGAGCTGATATTCGTCTCTCCACAAATATGTTCAAGGCTTTAATGATGGGAGTGTCTGGGTGTATGAAGGCAATGTTGTGGTACGTTCCTATTCCCAGCTCATCCAGGTTCTGCTTCATGAAGGCAGGCTTTGGCATATCACACATCTAAACAGGAAGAGAAACACAAATGTTCTAGATCCAGAACATAATCTTTTCAAGTTCAAATATCCAGATTTGAATGAAAAACTACAATCCAACAATTAAAGTTAGGTTTTTCTAACAGTCTACCTGGATGTCTGAATTAACATGAGAAAATTACGAAGAACTGTATCTTTTGCTGGAACCAGTTTGTATGTCTATGCTTACATTTAACTACTAGGAGCTATCACAAAGCATTAACATTGTAACACTTTTTCCTTCTCCTCTTCACTAAAAACGTGTATAGAACAAGGGAAGAACAGGTCTATTTGGGAAATTAAGACCTGTAAGCCACCAAGAATTAAATCCTTTATTCTTATTTGTTCATGTTAAATTCCTGGTCCTGCTGTCAGGATCAGGTAATATTTATTAAGAACCCACATACTTCCAAACCCAAAGCCTTTGACGGCAGCTGTCTGAGCCACTGCTAAGCTAGTCGCCACACCACCCGCCTCTACATCCTGAATTCTCCTTGGCGGGCTCCAATTCTTGTCTACTAGGAACAAAAAACAAGCCAGCTGAACAGAATTAAGAGAATCTTTAAAAATTCTTTTCATGGTTGTTTGAAAGGAGGAGGGGTAAGTCAGAAAAGTCTAGGATCATGTTTGAGTATAACGAAATAAGGTCTATGGTTTCAAAAATCCACCTTTTATAAAGGGTATAGTTGATTCCATCCTCCTGGTGTACCTTATAATTATCAGGAAAAGATGAACAATTAGAAGAAATAAAATGTTCAAGTCAAAGAGTTCATCAATATTCAAATCATGAGATCCTAGAAATTTAGAGAAAAAAAAGAAAGACCTATTAGGTCATCCAGTCCATCTCAATATAGGAGAATTCCCTGCTGCATACTATATGCCTAGGCTAATTTTCCTGTGTCTTGAAGGGTAATGCTCCTTTTTTTTTTCTCAGAAAATGAACTCACAATTCAGTAAAAATCAGGCTCTGAAATTTCTTTATTTAAATCTATATATTTTTATCTGAAAACCTTTAGTTAGCTGAATATTCTGGTAGCATGATTCTAATTACCATATTGGCCCAAATATGAGGCAGTACTGGGCAGAGGCAGCTTCCTCTCCTTTTTATAGAAGATAAACATCTAAAGCAGCTCTGCAAAAGAACGATCTCATGCTTCTACTCCCTCTTGTGCAACCGCACACGGGCAGAATGGTTTGGGAGTCAGAGAGACTCCCAGGTTTGAAATCTGCCACTTCATATCCACGTGACTTGGGGCAGGTTTCCCAGTCAGCCGTCTGGTGTGCCCAAGGTGTGCGAACGCCTCCCTCCCAGGGCCCCTGCGTGGAGGAGAGCGTTGGGAATGAGCACTCGCCGCCGGGGATGCTGGCTCTACCGCTCCCCAGCCACGCAACCTTGCAAAGCTACTTAACCTCTCTTAGCTGCATCTGTATAAAATAGGATTAACAAAAATACCTATCTGACATGGTAGTAGCGAGGATGAGATTTATTATGTAAAGTGCTTAGAACAGTGCCGGACGTACAGTAATCAGCTCTCACGATTAATATTATTTAAAAATGATTACTCTAAGGATTAAGTGAGCCACAGGCCTGGCATATGGGGGCCTTGAACTCAAGCTTCCCACTCTGTGCTCCCTCTGTTCCTATAAAACTTCCACTACTAAAGCGACTGCATTCTGGGATGTGAAGGCTGATAAGCAATACAGATGCATCCCTAATCCGTTTTTCCTAGATTATCTCCCTTCTTAAACAGCAGACTTCTGTTTTTTGTAAATTACTCTACCTTCTTTCTTAACACAGCATGGTTAAATAAATGCTATTTATACATGGAAACGATTACAATTTAAGACTAGGTTGATGGACAAGGTATTTCTCTGAATCACTAAGCCCCCTGTGCTGCTGTCAGCAAAAGTGGTTCCTCAAGGAAGCCTCCAGGGGAGGAGCTTCCGCTCCTTCACACAGCACTGGAATGCTATTTTAGGTCCTTATGTGAAGTCTTGGGGAGGAAAATGGGAAGGCTAATTTGTAGTAGATTTTTAATAAGTCTGTTACATTCTTTAAAAAAAAAAAAAACTCTTCAGAACTATTAGGACCTCCTACTGGGTCTATTTGACTGGTGACTTATAACCTCAAATTCTGTGCATGTAATTAAAGGAAAACATAAAAACCTCTTATAAATGTTCTGTCCTTCCAGAGACTTTTATAATGCTTCCAACCAAACAGGCTCAAAGTTCTGGGTGAGTAGGGAGCCAGCTCATTTCAAGTAGCTGAGAAAATCTACAGGTAATACAAGCCTAATTTGGACCAACATGGTATTTTCTTGCCAAAATTTTATTTGCTTTGGGTTTTTCTATCACTGCTGCAGTTTATTATAAGATAATCTTGAGGACAGTATTTTTTGGAACACGTTTCTAAAACCGTGACACCAATAAAAACATAAAGCACTTTTTGCTCTAGATATTGGTTCAATTTATCATGTACAGCAGTCCTTAATTAGACTGACTTCAGTTTGCCATATTTCCCCTCATGTGTTGGTGACAAAATGTTTCAATTTAAATAGAGAATGCCGAATTTTGTTTTTAAAATTATTTTGACACTTGCATCGAAAAGTGATTGCTTTTAAACTGGAATCAACTTTAAGAATGTACAATTCGGATAGAAGTTGAGAAACTGAAGTTTAGAAAAGGAGATCTCAAAACTAACAATTTCTTCTATTGAGGATAACAGGAGCCGAATTACTTAAGCAAATGCAACTGTGTCTTTAGAAACGCTAAAAACTACTTACAAAGAGCTGGAGGAACTTGAGGATTCTTTTGTGGGTAAGTATATAAAGTGCATTCCCACTGATAGGGTCAATAACTGGCAATCTGTGGATTTTATTTTTGATCAAGGAGTATACAGCATCGAAGAGGCTGTGGGAAAAGTCATTGGAGTTGTTAGGAGGCTTTAAAGAATAATCAGAACACGGACTACCCCTGCCTCAAAGCACTTCCAGCGTTTTTATTATTACAATAATAACAGTGTTTTGGAAGAGTTTTAAATTAGAGATCTCAGCCAATTTTTCATTTTTCACAATCTACGTTAGCATATCTAAGTACAAGTGCAAGCTACAAAGCTCTAGAAGAGATTTTTTGTTGTTTATTTTTGAGACCGGGTCTAGCTCTGTTGCCTGCTGTCATTGCTCGCGGCAGCCTTGACCTCACAGGCTCAGGTGATCCTCCCACCTCAGCCTCTTGAGTAGCTGGGACTACAGGCATGCATCACCTTTATTTTTCTGTACACGTGGGGTTTTGCCATGTTGCCCAGGCTGCTCTCCAGTTCCTGAGCTCAAGTGATCCACTCACCACGGCCTCCCACAGTGCTGGGATTAGAGGCAAGAGCCCTTTTGCCCAGCCAGGAAGGGGAGTTTTTTTAAGAGTGCATTTAGTGATTTTATTTGAAAGACAATAAAACCTAAATCCTTGGGAAAGCCAACAGATGCATCCTACTAGCAAGAGAGCACAGCTGTAGCAGCAAGCCCCTCACTGGTGAGCGGGTGAACTGGGTCTCCTCTGGGCCAGTCTGGCTGATAGATAATGTAGGGTCAACATTTCTGTTCTACTTGGTCCCTCTCCTGGGACTGCCAGTAAGAAGGTGGGTATATCTCCTTGTTAGGATTTGGAAATAAAATAAATATTTTAATCTTTCCCGTAGTGGACTTGAGTTTGAAAGATGCTTTTACACAAACGTGGAAATGTATCAGAGCCAAGCCAGAAGGCTTGGAGAAAAAAGGATGGGCCAGGAGACTACAGAGGAGGTAGCTCACGCTCTGACCACATCTGAACCAACGTCCAGCATACACTGATGTTTAAACAGCAGTGTGGAGCAGAGCTGCCAGGGGAGCTGTTTAAATGCGTATTCCTGGGCACTATCCTGATTTAGAGCAGGTCAGGGTTTTGTAAAAGCCCAGGAATCTGCAATTTCAGCATGCCCCCCAGCCTGGTTGAGACCTTCATGATGGTTGAGTATGATAGTCCATTATCAATGCTTAGCACCAGCAATGGCTATGATTTTTCTAGTGTTGCTAAATGTACTGAATGTATGCAGTATAGCTGGAATTAAGGAGACAGTCCCTGTTTAGAATGAAGAACATGTTTGTTTCTATCATGGTAATAAAACACATACATCTGAATGAATGTTTTCAAAGAAAAAAAAAAAAAACAAGTTTACCTTGCATCTGGAGATATATTCACTAAAGGCTTAAATGTTTCTTGTAAATAAAGCTCTGCATTTATAGAAAGAAAACACGCAGTTAGTAACACATTTGGTGTTTGCAATTTTTACATAAATTCAAACCCTTTAGTTTACCGTTAATAGTTTGAATTAAAAACTCAAATCAAAAGAAATTTAATTTGCCTAAAACTCCTGTGTTAATTACAATTATGGCTACTTTAAACAACTTCCAAACTGTTTTCAGGATGTTGCATTTAAAGAAAAATTAAATATTAAAAATCGATGTGACAGTAGGTATTTATAAAATCAGGAAATCTGAAAAAAGAGCAATACCAGCAGAGGTCACTAGAATGCTATCAAGTTCTTTTTACTCTCAAGAAATGAAGCAATTATGAAATCTTTTAAAAGTAATTTCCATAAGTTACAAGATAAAATCTGCTATAACAAACTTTGTTCTTTAAATATTCTTATTATTTTACCAAACTGATGCTCAAAACCTACTGCATTATGGGCAAATTTCCAGCATATCAAAATTGTTTTTTTCTAAAGATATCAACTGCAATATTAATTTGCTTTTCCAAGGTTTCTTTTTTTCTGAGATGGAGTCTCACTCTGTCACCCAGGCTGGGGTGCAATGGCATGATCTGAGCTCACTGCAACCTCTGCCTCCCGGGTTCAAGCGATTCTCCCACCTCAGCCACCCAAGCAGCCTGGGATTTACAGGTGCTCACCATCACAACCGGCTAATTTTTTTTTTTTTAATTTTTAGTAGAGATGGGGTTTCACCATGTTGTCCAGGCTGGTCTCCAACTTCTGACCTCAAGTGATCCACCTGCTTCAGCCTCGCAAAGTGCTGGGATTATAGGCATGAGGAACCGTGCCCAGCCTAATTTTTTTTTTTTTTTTTGAGACAGAGTCTCGCTCTGTCACCCAGGGTGGAGTGCAGTGGTGCCATCTTAGCTCTTGCAACCTCTGCCTCCCCAGCTC
Source organism: Cebus imitator (assembly GCF_001604975.1). NCBI lineage: Eukaryota > Metazoa > Chordata > Mammalia > Primates > Cebidae > Cebus > Cebus imitator. The sequence goes on along the minus strand of NW_016107335.1, from coordinate 7,440,888 downwards.
GGCCTCTCCTGCCTCAGCCTCCTGAGTAGCTGGGACTACAAGCGTACACCACCATGCCTGGCTACTTTTTGTATTTTTAGTATAGATGGGGTTTTACCATGTTGGACAGGCTGGTCTTGAACTCCTGATCTCAAGTGATCCATCTGCCTTGGCCTGTCAAAGTGCTGTGATTACAGCTGTGAGCCACCATGCCCAGCTTTGCTTTACGAAAGTTTCTATGCAGAAGGCATTTAAGACTATTTTGGCATTATTATTACTACCAAATACCAGGTAATGTCAAAATGTAAGTATACTTAAACCTCGGCCTAACGGTACTCGCACAGTAGAACTGGGTAAGTAGTATCTGTCTTGGTGTTACACAATCACTGGAGAACAGGCCGTACAGATCCCATGCCAAATTTGTTTAGCTTGGTTTGACAAAGCCGTAATAAACCAAATCTATCATTCAGTGAAACTTCTAAATCATATGGAATTGAAAGGGCCCCTGGGGTGTAAGAGAACTCCAAGATGTGTTCTGATTTCACAGCCAGTTACAAAGGTTGTTTCTCATATCAAGCATATTATGGGAAGCACAGAACCAAACTCTTCCATTTTGAATTCAAAGTTTTCCTTTAGTTGGCCCCTCCATTTCTACTGGCATTTCCTTGAGCACCCTAGTACAAAGGCTCAGGTGCTACAGAAGACTGAGTTTGCTGTGATTCCCACCTCTGGTCCTCTCCATCAGCCTGCGAGGACAAGTCTCAGTGGGACCACCACCTTCACAATCATGAAATGGGACTTTAAAAAAGTGGTTCCATGGCAGAAAAGAGTATCATGATTTTTCAGGGTGAATTTCAGTGTGACAAACAAAAGAACATGATCTTCAAATTACTCCCATGTTATTTGCTCCAAACCATCTAGTTTGAGGTTCATTTGTCTTAAGTTTCTCCATAATTTGTAAAGAAACAATGATTAGGTTTAAATAAGAACAGATGCTTGCTTTTGTTAAAGTTAGGCATGCCTCTGATGATTTTTTTTTTTTTTTTTTTGGTGAGACAGGGTCTCGCTGTGTTGCCAAGGCTGGAGTGCAGTGGCACAGTCTCGGCTCACTGCAACCTCACTGCAAACCCCGGGTTCCAGCAATTCTCCTGCCTCAGCCTCCTGACTATTGACTAGCTGGGACTACAGGCGCGAGCCACCACACCCAGCTAATTTTTGTATTTTTAGTAGAGACGGGGTTTTACCATGTTGGCCAGGATGGTCTCGATCTCTTGACCTTGTGATCTACCTGCCTCGGCCTCCCAAAACGCTGGGATTACAGGCATGAGCCACCACACCCAGCCTCTGATGCATTTTTAAATGCCAAGGCAAACCTCTGAGGGTTAGACTTAGTAGTGAACGGTGGCCCCACTGTAGGCAGTGAGGTGGGGCTTGGTTCGGTGGCCCCACTGTAGGCAGTGAGGTGGGGCTTGGTTAGCTCATTCATCTTCACATTCCTGGCCCTAGGATGAGGCCTTGGCTGCTGCAGGTGTCCTATACATGTCTATAGGCAGAATGGACAATACTTATATTGTCGAGCTTTAGTACAGTAGTATACTATCAAAATTAAGGTAGAAATAAAGAGAATGCTTTAAATAACATTTTATGGAGCAGAGAGAAAAGGATCTGCAAAAGCAAAACATACTTTACATCCTAAGCATGCTTTCCCCATACTAAGATTTTTAACATCCAATAGTGCTTACCCCTCCATGTTTCAATTTTATGTTCCTCTAATTCATAAATCTGTACCTGCAAATAAAGAAATTCTTATTTATAAATATACATAAACATAGAAAAATATTTGTAAAATGAAACAAAACATAGCTTTTATAATAGCATTTTCTATTCACAATTAGAAAATGAGGTGGCCGGGTGAGCTGGCTCACGCCTGTAATCCCAGCACTTTGGGAGATTGAGATGGGCAGATCACCTGAGGTCATGAATTCGAGACCAGCCTGGCCAACATAGTGAGATCTTATCTCTACTAAAAATACAAAAATTAGCCAGGCATGGTAGAGGGCACCTGTAATCCCAGCTACTCGGGAGGCTGAGGCAGAAGAATCACTTGAACCCAGGAGGGTGAGGCTGCGGTGAGCCAAGATGGTGCCACTGTACTCCAGCCTAGGTGACAGAGTGAGGCTCTGCCTTAAAAAAAGAAAAACAAAGAGCGAGAAAATGAGATGAGATATGGAGAAAAAAATGTATCTGCAAGTATTTTTTTATTTTTTTTATGGAGACAAGGTCTCATTCTGTCACCCAGGCTGGATTTGCACAAGTGTGATCATGGCTCACTGCAACCTCAACCTCCCAGGCTTAAGCAATCCTCCCAACTTAGCCTCCTGAGTAGCTTGGACTACAGATGCATGCCACCATGCTTGGCTAATTTTTGTGGGTCTTTTTTTTTTTTAGAGATGGGGTTTCACCATGTTGCCTGGTTGATCTCAAACTCCTGGGCTCAAGTGATACACCCTCCTTGGCTTCCCAAAGTGCTGGGACTATAGGTGTGAGCCACCATGCCTGCCTGCATCTACATGTATTAAGAAAAGCTTTGGGCTGCATATTTAGATATAACTGCTTTTCAGCAATTTTGATTTCATAATCTACTGCTGAGATTTCTTATATGGGATTTGCTGCATTTTGTAAAAATCCATCTATTCAAAAATCATACTTATGCTGATTTTGCTAATTCAAAAGCAGAGATATGATCATTATAAGGAAAGCCAGTATTCACTTGCATAGGTAATAGTTAAGAAATAATACATTTCATGGGAAATAAATATAGGATATTTACAGTGTCTTTGGTAAAACTTCCTGAGTGTATGGTTTTTGTTTTGCTTTGTTTTGTCTGAGATGGAGTCTCCCCCTGTCGCTCAGGCTGTAGTGCAATGGCACCATCTTGGCTCACTGCAACCTCGATCTCCCAGGTTCAAGAGATTCTTGTGCCTCAGCTCTGGAGTACCTGGGATTACAGGCACCTGCCACCACTCCCAGCTAATTTTTGTATTTTTAGTAGAGATGGCATTTCACCATGTTGGCCAGGCTGGTCTCAAACTCCTGACCTCAAGTGATCCACCCACCTCGGTCTCCCAAAGTGCTGGGATTACAGGCGTGAGTCCCTGTGCCTGGCGAGAGCGTGTCATTTTTGTGTTTTATGTAAGAATTTAATTAACGGGCAATCCTGAGCATTACACATAAAGCAGTACTAATAGGATTAACTTATGTCTTTTAGGTACCCCAAATAGGGCTAGTTAAATAGAGTAGGCAATTCTGTCCTTCCCCACCCTCATGAACAAACAGAAACCAGAAACTCAAAACCAAGCAGGCCGAATCTCAGATATCACGGAGTCAGATGAAGGATGAAAGTGGGTTTTAAGTTGTGCTCTCTCAGAACCATTGAACCAGGGACCAGAGAGTTCTGCTGCTAAAATCAGCCAGTAGCCGTCTTTTCCTCATTAACAGGAAAATGTCAAAACTGAATTTATTTAATTTTAATGACTCATTTTTTTCTTCTTTAAAATCACAAAGTACATATAATTCTTGATCTGAAATTGCTGGGATAACTGAATTAAGCTCTATCACATCAACAGGCCTGCAGAGGTCAGCGAAACTTACAGAATATCAAGGTAATAAATATGTAGAATTCTGCTAAGCCAAGGAATTCCAAAAGCTGAATAAAGGGTCTATTTCCTTTTATTTCTCCTGAGAATGCCTTCTTTGAGTTTCAAATATATGGCTTCTGGTAAATATAGTTTTATACTGGAGTTCCCTGCACATTATATATATTTGGAAAATCCACCACCACCACCACTCCATACCAAAAAAGAAAAAACCGAAAACATTAAAAATCTGAAAATACACACATATATCTATACACATACACAGATACGTACGGCTCCAACTACTGACACAGGAACTGGTGCCACTTACCATAGGTGATTTATAGTATCTGTGTAGTATATTTATGAAATCTGTAATTGTTAGCATTCCTGGAACAAAGAATTGTATGTTAAAAATAAAACTATGAAAACATTTAAAAAATTTCAAATGACAAGTCTAGAATATATACTAGAAGAGCTTATAAAATATACTTTTAAAATATCAAACAGAGTTTAATATGTTATTTAAAACTATTGATGTGTTAATTTTGTATACTGAACTGGATATATGGATTTAGCTGAAATTAAACCTGATAGTAAGTACCTTGGAACTAACCACAGAATTTGGCAAATCAATCAGAGAAAACTTATTAATAGGTACAAATTTGAAAAAAGAACTGCAGTTACGTGTAAATAATTTTAAATACTTTAAGATAAAGTATTCAATAAGCTTCAGAAACATGATAATTCTGGGCGCTTGGATCGTTTCCTGAGAAGCATTCTAAAAATAATGGTTTTAACAAAGAGTTGCCATTGATTGAGTGCTTTTGATGTGCTAGACACCAGGATGAGAGGGATGAGAAAGATGAACTTCTTCCCTGATGAAATTAAAACCCAGAGGCAGACATAACAGGTCATTTCAAAATAATGTGAAGAACACTAAGAGAGACAATGTCAGTGCCTGCTGTGATTCATCAGTAACGATGGCACTTAGAGATTGTAAAAGTTACACAGCAGTTCTAATAGTTTAACAGTGGTCTAGCAGAGACATCAGTCATGTTTACATCTTCTTATTTGCCCTGTCAAAAAGGTGTGCACCAGCAAGACAGGTGCGGGGCCCAGGAATGCCATCTGCCCAGACGGCCCAAAGCGGGTGCCGGCTCCCATCTGACTGTGGCATCCTATGTGGCTGTGCTCATTGGGCTGGTAAAGACATATAAGCTCTTCAGAGAGCCAAGAAGTTGCTAAATTAAGAGAGATTCAACAACAACAATGCTCCGTAAAAGTTAGAATAGTGTGTGTTCTCAATGAAGAGGCAAAAAAAAAAAAAAAAAGTACAACAGTATTTTGACCTTACTGACAGCTAGCAGTTCCATCTTCTTACCGAGTATGTAAAAGCAGGGATATTCTTTTTTTTTTTTTTGACAGGGTCTCTTACTCTGTCATCCAGGCTAGAGCAGAGTGCAGTGATCATGGCTCAATGCAGCCTTGACCTCCTGGGTGGGCTCAAGTGATCCTCCCACCTCGGCCTCCTGAGTAGCTAATTTTTGTATGTTTTTGTAGAGATGAGGTCTTGCTATGTCGCCCAGCCTGGCCTCCAACTGCTGGGCTCAAGCGATCTCCTTGCTTGGCCTCCCAAAGTGCTGAGATTACAGGCATGAGCCACTGTGCGCTGCCAGCAAGAATGTTCTTTAACTTGGAAACATGTTTACTAGGTTGAATTCCAAACCAGCATCTATTAAAGTACTTTAGGCTTTCTGCTTATGAGGCTTCCGCTTCGTCAGGCCCGCACTGCTTACCTACAAAACTTTGCTTTTTACTCTCCCACAGGGGCGCTGCTCGGACACCATTGGCTACCAAGGCAAAGAAGGCCTTTTTAACCTGAAGAAAAAGAAGAGAAACAAAACATACTTTCAAAGTCCAGGAAGAAAAAGAAAAATACCACCCCCCCAACCTTTTTTTGAGACAGGGTCTCCCTCTGTTGCCAAGGCAGGAGTGCAGTGGCCTGATCTTGGCTGACAGCAATCTCTGCCTCCTGGGTTCAGTCGATTCTCTCACCTCAGCCTCTCAGGCAGCTAGGATTACAGGCATGTGCCAGCCACCACGCCCAGCTAATTTTTGTATTTTTGGTAGAAACAGGTTTCACCATGTTGGCCAGGCTGATCTCGAACTCCTGACCTCAAGTGATCCACCCGCCTTGGCTTTGGATCACAATACTTTGGTATTGTGATTATAGGAGTGAGCCAGCGTGCCTGGCCAGAAAAAAAATCTTTAACATATTCGACCGAGTCTTATCAGTTGTCTTCCGTAATAAGTTTTGTAAGTTGGATAAGCTAAAAATAATAGAATTTATTAACATTAGCAAAAATCCTTTTGTATTACACCTAAAGGCATATAGGGATTAGAAATTATTTTTTGAAATTGAAATAATGCAATTAACTTCTATCTTTTTTCTTACTGCATCTGAAGACACTTGTCTACGTAGATACTTTATATAATTAAAACCATACAAAAGAATTAAACTTCAGCGTCGAATATCTCCTATATGTGGTTTAATTCACCTGAAAACACTGAAGTTGTATCAAGTTACCTGAAATAAAAATTTATTTTTAGTATTTTCTTTCCTTTTTTGAGACAGAGTCTTGCTCTGTCACCCAGACTAGAATGCAGTGGCACGATCCCGGCTCACTGCAACCTCCGCCTCCCGAGTTCAAGTGATTCTCCTGCCTCGGCCTCCTGAGCAGCTGGATTATAGGCGCCTGCCACCATGCACAGGCAGGTGGATCACAAGGTCAGGAGATCGAAAGCATCCTGGCCAACATGGTGAAACCCCGTCTCTACTAAAAATACAAAACTAGCCGAGTGTGGTGGCACATGCCTATAGTGCATGTGTAGAGGCAGGACAATCACTTGAATCTGGGAGGCGGAGGTTGCAGTGAGCCAAGACCACGCCACTGCACTCCAGCCTGGCAAGAGAGCAAGACCGTCTGAAAAAAAAAAAAAGGGTTACATTATGGTTTGGCATACATATACTTTTTAGCTAAGACAAAATGATTCTCTTCTCACTCACTATTAAAAAAAAAATCCCTTGTTTGTCAGGCACGGTGGCTCATAAGCGCAATCCTAGGACTTTGGGAGGCCAAGATAAGCGGATCTCCTGAGGCCAGGCATTCAAGACCAGCCTGGTCAACATGGTGAAACCTCATCTCCACTAAAAATACAAAAATTAACTGGGTGTCGTGGCACACACCTATAATCCCAGCTACTCGGGAGGCACAAGGCACAAGAATTGCTTGAACCCGGAGGTGAAGGCTGCAGTGAGCCCAGATCACGCCACTGCACTCCAGCCTGAGTGACGGAGTGAGAATCCATCTCAAACAAACAAACAAATGAACAAACAAACTCTTGTTAACTTAATAATGTAAAGAACTGCAGGAACCTAAGGCAGATGACTTTAGGATTAATAACGCAGCACCTATTTATTCCTTTATTGTGATACATTTTGCATCGTGTGGATTTTTACTCACGCATGTACCTAGTTCACCTACAGAACAATAGAAGGACTACTGGTGCATCAGGGAGCTCATCAATTATTACACGCATTTTTAAATTTTATTTTATTTTTTTCTTGAAATGGAGTCTTACTCTGTCGCCAGGCTGGAGTGCAGTGGCGTGATCTTGGCTCACTGCAACCTCTGCCTCCTGGGTTCTAGTAATTCTCCTGCCTTAGCCTTCCAAGTAGCTGGGACTACAGGCATGTGCCACCACACCCAGCTACTTTTTTTGTATTTTTAGAGTCTCGATCTCTTGACCTTGTGATCCACCCACCTAGGCCTTCCAAAGTGTTGGGATTACAGGTGTGAGCTACTGTGGCCTATTTCATGGATTTGTTTTAACTGCCTAGCACTGAGTCCTGAACATAGCAGGGATTCTACATATTAGTCAAATGAACTACAAGAGAACAAAGACAAGGAAACGGGTAGAGCCAACCCGGTGACGTGGGAGAGCAACAGCAACGGAGTGGCATCCGCAATCTGATGAGCTGTTTCTCAGTCACACCTGTGTCAAAGTCACACAAACACTCACACTGCTTTTGTAACTAAATGGCATCCAGGTAAGGTGTGCCCATTGAATGGTTCGCTATTTCTACCCTGGGCATGATCGTGGTGCTAGAATATATTATAGAAGATACAGTGGAAAAGTCACATGTAAATACATTTTAAAACGCACTGAATATCTGCTTAGTTTGCTTTTCTAAACTGGTTGGAATAGAAACAGGAAAGGGGCACCTTTTATTTTTTGTTTGTTTGCTTTTTTTTTTTTTGAGACAGTGTCTCGCTTTGTCACCCAGGCTGAAGTAAAGTGGGGTGACCTTGGCTCACTGTAGTCTCACCGCAATACCCTCTACCCCACCCATGGCTTACATGATTCTCCCACCTCAGCCTTCCAAGCAACTGGGACTCCAGACACATGCCACCAAGTCCAGATAATTTTTAAATTGTAGAGGCAGGATCTTGCTGTGCTGCCCAGACTGGTCTTAAAACTCCTGGGCTTAAGTGATCCTCCCACATTGGCCTTCCAAAGTCTTAGGATTACAGGTATGAGACACTGTGCCTGGTCAGGGGCATCTTTGGAGACCACAAATTGCTTACTGTTTTCTTCTAAATGACAGACTTAGCAGGGAAAATAAATATTAAAACATTCACGAGGACCATTCATGAAACCCTAAGTAGCTATTGCTATTGAAAAGCTATTCCAGAAAGTTCTAAATTTGGCAAAATGAAATCGTTGAAAACAACTATACGAGTTGTACAAAAGACAGAAACACTATTTGAGGGCCCTGGAATGCATCAACACAGGGAGGATTCTGGGAGCTACAATTCTGAGAGAAAAGGAGGATATGAATTGAGCTCCACATTCATTCTTGAATTTTTCTGAGGGCATTTCCCACATCATCTTCACATAGGTGAATTTCAACAAGAAGCTGAAATTTATCAAGAAGAGTCAAGCGGACCCCAGGTAAGATAAACACAAAGAAAACTATTAAGCATGTCATAGGCAAGATGCTAAAAACCAAAGGTAAAGAGAAAATCAGTCAGAGGGAAAAAGAAACATTGGCTTTCAAAAGGGTGCCCATCAGGCTGATGGCTGACTTTCCAGCGGAAACTATGAAAGTCAGAAGACAACAGGCTGGGTGTTGTGGCTCACTCCTGTAATCCTAGCACTTTGGGAGGCTGACGTGGGTGGATTGTCTGAGCTCAGGAGTTCGAGACCAGCCTGGGCAACACGGTGAAACCCCATCTCTACTAAAATACAAAAAATTAGCTGGGTGTGGTGGCGTGTGCCTGTAGTCCCAGCTACTCCGGAGGCTGAGGCAGGAGAGTCACTTGAACCTGGGAGGTGGAGGTTGCAATGAGCCAAGATCACGCCACTACACTCCAGCCTGGGAAACAGAGCAAGACTCCATCATAAAAGAAAGAAAGAAAGAAAGAAGGTCAAAAGACAACAGAAAGAAAACTTTCAGAGGCTAAAAGATAAAACCTGCCAACCTAGGTTAGAGCATATATCCAGTGAAAACATCCTTCAAAAAGGATTGGCAAAATAAGGTTTTTCAGATAAACAAAAACAGAGAAAATTGTCACTAACCAACCAGCATTACAAAATAAGACAGGCTGAGCACGGTGGCTCATGCCTGTAGTCTCAGCACTTTGGGAGGCTGAGGCAGGCCGATCACTTGAGGTCAGGAGTTCAAGGGCGGCCTGGCCAATGTGGTGAAACCCCATCTCTACTAAAAATACAAAAATGAGCCAAGTGTGGTGGTGCACACTGGTAAACCCAGCTACCTGGGAGATTGACGCAGGAGAATCGCTTGAACCAGGGAGGTGGCGGTTGCAGTGAGCTAAGACAGCGCCATTGAACCCCAGCCTGGGTGACAGAGCAAGACTCCATCTTAAAAAAAAAAAAAAAATACTTAAGGGAGTCCTTTACACTGAAGGAAAGATTCTAGACCTGCACAGAACCATAGGAGGGAATAAAGAGCACAGCAGAGGACAGAGATGCAGGTAAACATAAATCAATACTGCTTAAAGCCAGAGCAATGGTATCCTGTGGGATTCCTAACTTACAGAGCAGCAAAATATATAACAGTAGCACATAGGGTAGGAGAGGGTTTAACTTTTGTACACATTTTTTGCATTGTTTGGGATATGGTAAAAGTATTATTAAAAGATGGAGAGTAGTAAGTCAAAGATGTTTTGGAATCTGTAAGGTGGCCTCGGAAAGATTAACAAAAGAGTGTATAATTAACTTCACATGTTCTCAGCTCATTTGTGGGAGCTAAAAATGAAAATAACTGAACTCATGGAGACAGAGAGAAGAATGATGGTCACCAGAGGCTGGGAAGGGTAGCGAGGGTGGGCGGGGGAGGAAGTGGGGACAGTTCATGGATAAAAAATATAGTTAGACAGAATGAATAATACCCAGCATTTGACGAAACAACAGGTTGACTACAGTCAACAATAATTTACTGTATATTTAAAAATAACCAGAAGAGCATAATTGGGATGTACGTAATGTAAAGAAATGATCAGTACTTGAGGTTATGGATATCCCATTTATCCTGATGTGATTATTACACATTCATGCCTGTATCAACATATTTCATGCACCCCATAAGTATATACACATACTATGTACCCACAAAAATGAAAAAAGAATGTGTAACTAAAAAGCTGGCAGAGGAGAAAAATGGATTAAACATAGTTTGTTAAATCGAGTGAAGATGAGAAGGAATAAAAGAACCAATCAGTAGAAAAAATAACAAACGCACAGCAAAATGGTAGACAAACCTAACTATAGCAGTAATTGCATGAAATGAAAATGGACTACACAGTAATTAAATGCTGTTTTAGGCATTTATCATATGATTTAATTGCAACTGTCAAGAAAGTAAATGAATCTTGTATATGACCCAAGTCCCGGGATCCTATCAAGGACCTGCCTTTCTCTAATAAGTGCCTATGAGTCCAATGGATCTAAACCATAGATGAGACCACGTGAGACCCAAACAAGGAGGCCTTCCTTTAGCAGACAAGTTTCTAGAAGCCTCTGGAAGAGACTATTGTACCAGCTTCGAGACATAAATGACTGAGCACAGTGGACATCTATTGATAAGAATCTCTGGCCAAATGGTGCAGTAATTTAAAAAACCCAAGAACAAATATTGTTATTAGCTTAGTTTGCATTTTGATAATTTGATATTTAACATTTGTTCCTTGTACAAATGATCACACATAGATCCAACAGATTTTAATGGATATTTTTACACTGTAGTTTTACACTACTTTACACTATAGTATGAAAATGTCAAGCTTAAAAGAATGATACCAACAAAAGCAAGGGTTTAATTTTGACACTCAAATAAAATGACTGTTACTTCAGAATCAGAAAAAACATTCTGCTTCCCCATGATAAATTCTCAGACTAATCTGCGACGAAAGCATTTAGCCCCAGACATGCTGCAGCTACTGTTCACAGTGAGGCCACTGTGAAGCACAAAAACAGGAAATAATTGCATAACACTGATTCTTAAGGTGGCAAACACCCATATGGAAACTATATGGGGTAATAATACAGATGTTAGAAACCGATCGCATGTGCTGAACCAAGTTAATTCTGAAATAAAGGACACTGAGCTGCATGGCCAAGGGCAAGGAGGGATGGAGGGATGGAGGGATGAAGGGATGGAGGGATGGAGGGAGGGATGGAGGAATGGAGGGAGGGAGGGAGGGGGGGAGGGAGGGAGGGAGGGAGGGAGGGAGGGAGGGAGGGAGGGAGGGAGGGGGGAATGGAAGGAGGGAGGGAGGGGTGGAGGGATGGAGGGAGAAAGGGAGGAAGGGATGGAGGGAGGGATGGAGGAAGGGAGGGAGGGAGGGGTGGAGGGATGGAGGGAGGGAGGGGTGGAGGGATGGAGGGAGGGATGGAAGAATGGAGGGAGGGAGGGGTGGAGGGATGGAGGGAGGGATGGAAGAATGGAGGGAGGGAGGGGTGGAGGGATGGAGGGAGAAAGGGAGGAAGGGATGGAGGGTGGGATGCAGGAATGGAGGGAGGGAGGGATGGAGGGAGAAAGGGAGGGAGGGATGGAGGGAAGGAGGAGGGGAGAGAGGGGTGAATGAATGAATGAATTTGAGACAGTCTCGCTCTGATAGGGGGATCTATCTATCTATCTATGAATGAATGAATGACAGGGTCTTGCTCTGTTGCCCAGGCTGGCATGCAGTGGCAGGAACATGGCTCACTGCAGTCTCAACCTCCTGGGCTCAAGTGGTCCTCCCACCTAAGCCTCCTGAGTAGCTGGGACCACAGGTGCACACCGCCACAGCCAGCTTCTTTTTTTATTCTTTATAGAGACAGTGTCCCACTATGTTGTCCAGGCTGGTCTTGAACTCCTGAACTCAAGTGATCCTCCTGCCTCTGCCTCCCAAAGTGCTGGGAATTACAGGGGTGAGCCACCTCACCCAGCCCAATGGCCAGGTTTATAGAGAGAAAAGCCCCAGAAAAGCAGCAGTTCAATGGCAAAGAGAATGTTCAGAATTTAATGTGAAAAGCGGTATTTCTTTTGCAACAGAAGGTAAAACAACCAAGGCTCTCGGGAGCACATGGTGTGAATTCAGAGGCCATCCGGTTCTTGTCCATGAGCTAAAGTGCTACACCTACTGGACTTCAACTTCTCATTTCCACGTAAAATGTGTATCTCTACGGAACAACGACACTGCCTCATTTCCCGAACTGAAATAACACGCACAGCAGCTCATTTTGTTTTCCTGATGGCCTCAAGCACCAAGACTTTCCCGCAGGCTCCTTGAGCCCTGCCAGCTGTGTGGTGGCCAGTCACTTAACCTGCTGTCAGCCTCAACTTTCTGTTATAAAATGGGGCTAATGGATGATATTTCCTCACAGTGGTAGTGTGTGGATTGAATGGGCTTGTATTTGAAGATATTCAGTATAGTACTCAGTACTAACAGCCAAGAAGAACAAACGCTTAAAATTTCCACCCTATACTGGCCAAACCAGAAGCCAACAGATATTTGATATATACATTTTTTCATTTTGGAGACAGGGTCTCACTCTGTTGCCCAGGCTGGAGTACAGTGGTATGGTCATGGCTCACTGCAGCTCGACCTCACAGGCTCAAGTGATCCTTCTGCCTCAGTCTCCCGAGTAACTGGAATCATAGGCACATGCCACCATGCTCAGCTAAATTTTAAATCTTTTTGTAGAGATGGGGTCTTACCATGTTGCCTAGGCTGTTCTCTGGGCCTCAAGTGATCCTCCTGCTCTGGCCTCCCAAAGTGCTGGGATGAAAAATTTATTCTTTTAATTTCACACACATGTACCATTGACCTTTCCACAGGTCACTGAAGAAGCTTCAATTCCATCCTTCAAAGATCTTGTATGATATTCCAGATGGACAAGACACTCATATGGTGCCTTAAAGAGGAGTGTCCTAGGTGCGCTCAGGGAGGGGGCTGACACTTTTGTGGTTTTGCTGACCTCTTCGCAATAATGAACCCTTCTAAAATGTGGCTTTTTCTTTTTTTGCTTTTTAGAGACTGGGTTTCTCCATGTTGGTCAGGTTGGTCTCAAACTCCTGACCTCAGGTGATCTGCCTGCCTCAGCTTCCCAAAGTGCTAGGATTACAGGCGTGAGCCACTGTGCCCAGCTTTAAAACGTGACCTTCTTAAGAACACGTGCACAGAGCTGTTTATAAAGCAATTTAAAATTATACTTGGAAAATGCTTCATAATTATAGATGGCACGGGGTGTTCCAATTAACCAATAAACAGGATACAAAGAGGACTAACACAATCTAGTGCTAATTTGCAGGAAAAAACCTCTCAGGGGTCTTGAGTACCTTTGAAAATTTCTTTCCATTCAACTGATATGCAATTTGCTCAAACTACTATTAATGTTAAAATTTACATTTTAATAGGATTTTCAAACAAGCAAATGTGATAATTAGATAAGTAAAGATGGGAAATGAAATCTTAATAGGGAGAGAAGTTTTTGGAACAGTGAGCAGGCCCAAGCTGCTCTACGAGCCTCTGGCAGTCTACGCCAAGGAGCACACCTGTGTCCCCAGAACGCGAAGCTGCTCCTGATGCCTCACTGCTTCCTACAGTTTCACTCTGATCTTCAGTCATTCAGCTGATTGCGAAGCTTTTAAAATTAACGCTGATATCTACTGCATCAAGAAGGGTCCAGCTTTTTTTTTTTTTTGAGACAGAGTCTCGCTCTGTTTTCCAGGTTGGAGTGCAGTGGTGTGATCTCGGCTCACTGCAACCTCCACCTCCTGGATTCAAGAAATTCTCCTGCCTCAGCCTCCGGAGTAGCTGGGATTACAGGGATCCTATCCCTTGGTGCCAACATACCGAGGTTAATTTTTTGTATTTTTAGTGCATACGGGGTTTCACCGTGTTAGCCAGGATGGTCTTGATCTCCTGACCTCATGATCTGCCCACCTTGGCCTCCTAAAGTGCTGGGATTACAGGTGTGAGCCACTGCACCTGGCCTGGGTCCAGCTTCTTAAATATGGTCCTCAAGGAGAGGGATCCAAGATGGCCGAATAGAACAGCTCTGGAGTGCAGTCCCCAGCGAGAACAATGCAGAGGGTGAGTGATCACCGCCATTTCCAAACGGGTTATTACTGCCCATAGACCAGGAGATTCCCAGGCTGAAAAGCGCCATGAGTTTCCCGCACAGCTGTTTTAGCCAGTGCAGCGGGTCTCCGCACAAAAACTCACACAAATCTGGGTGGCTGTTTCAACTGGTGCCTGGAATGCCTGGGAGACAGAGCCGCCCATTCAACTGAAAAAAAGGTGCTGAAAGAGAGCCAGGTGATCTGGCTCTATGGGTCCCACCCCTACAAAGACCGGCAGTCTGAAACGCTCTAGACTGACAGTTTTGAAGCAAGTGCACCTGGACCAGGGACAGTCCAGCTTTGTGGGAAGAATGGTGTCTGCCATTACTGAGGCAGTCCACCATTACCAAGGCAGTCCACCATTACCAAGGTCGTCCACCATTACCAAGGCAGTCCACCATTATGGAGGCAATCTGCCATTACTGAGACAGTCTGCCATTACAGAGGCAGTCCACAAATACTGAGGCAACCACCATTACCAAGGCAGTTCTAACCATACCTCTATAAACAAAACCGCAAGGCAGTTCTAACAGCAGCTGGGCAGAGCCCATGGCAGTTCAGCAACGACTCTGCTGGCAGATTGTGACTAGGCAACCTTCTTGCAGGGCAAGGCATCTCTGAAAAAAGGCAGCAGCACATCAGGAACTTATAAATAAAGTCCCACCTTCCCAGGACAGAGCACCTGGGAAAAAAGGTGGTTATGAGTTCCGCTGCAGCAGAGTTAAACGCACCTGCCCCGCAGCTCTGAACAGAGCAATGGAGCTCACGGCTCAGCACTTGAGCTCCTATAAGGGACAGACTGTCTCCTCAAGCAGCTCCCCGACCCCCATATATCCAAAAAGACACCTCATAAAGGAGAGCTCAGGCTGACATCTGGTGGGTATCCTTCTGGGACGAAGATAACAGAAAAAGAAACTGGCAGCAACCCTTACTGCTCTGCAGCCGCTGCAGGTGATCCCCAGGCAAGCAGCGTCTGGAGTGGACCTCCAGCAATCCTACAGCAGAGGGGCCTGAATGTTAGAAGGAAAACTAAAAAACAAAAAGAAATAACTTCATCATCAACAAAATGGACTTCCACTCAGAGAACCATCCGAAAGCCACCAACTACAAAGACCCCAGGTAAATAAATCCACAAAGATGGGAAGAAACCAGAGCAAAAGGGATGAACACACCCAAAGCCAGAACACCTCTCCTCCTCCAAGGGATCACAGCTCCTCGCCAGCAAGGGAACAAGGTAGGATGGAGAATGAATCTGATGAATTGACAGAAACAGGCTTCAGAACGTGGGTAATAAACTTCTCTGAGCTAAAAGAACATGTTCTAACTCAATGCAAAGAAACTAGGAACTTTGAAAAAAGGTTTGACAAAATGATAATGAGAATAAACAGCTTAGAGAAAAATATAAATGAACTGATGGTGCTGAAACACACAACCTGAGAACTTTGCAAAGCATACACAGTTTCAATAGCAGAATCGAC
>NW_016107335.1:7421358-7424552 GCF_001604975.1 Cebus imitator | reverse complement strand
GGATATTATCCAGGAAAACTTCCCCAACCTAGCAAGGGAGGTCAATATTCAAGTTCAGGAAATGCAGAGAACACCACAAAGATATTCCTCAAGAAGAGCAACCCCAAGGCACATAATCGTCAGATTCACCAGGGTTTAAATGAAGGAAAAAATGCTAAGGGCAGCCAGAGAGAAAGGTCAAGTTACCCACAAAGGGAAGCCCATCAGACACACAGTGGATCTCTCGGTGGAAACCCTACAAGCCAGAAAAGAGTGGGGGCCAATATTCAACATCCTTAAAGAAAAGAACTTTCAACCTAGGATGTCATATCCAGCCAAATTAAGCGTCATAAGTGAAGGAGAAATAAAATCCTTTATGAACAAGCAATTGCTCAGAGATTTCATCACCACCAGGCCTGCCTTACAAGAGCTCCTGAAAGAAGCACTAAACATAGAAAGGAACAACCAATACCAGCCACTCCAAAAACATACCAAATGGTAAAGAGCATTGACACAATGAAGAAACTGTGTCAACTAATGGGCAAAATAACCAGCTAGCATCAAAATGGCAGGATCAAATTCACACATAACAATATTAACCTTAAATGCAAATGGGCTAAATGCCCCAATCAAAAGACACAGACTGGCAGATTGGATAAGAAGTCAAGACCCATCGGTGTGCTGTATCCAGGAAACCCATCTCACATGCAAGGATACACATAGGCTCAAAATAAAGGGATGGAGGAAGATTTACCAAACAAATGGAGAGTAAAAAAAAGGCAGAGTTGCAATTGTCATCTCTGATAAAATGGACTTTAAACCAACAAAGATCAAAAGAGACAAAGAAGGGCATTACATAATGGTAAAAGGATCAATGCAACAAGAAGAGTTAACGATCCTAAATATACACGCACCCAATACAGGAGCACCCAATACAGGAGCACCCAGATACATAAAGCAAGTTCTTAATGACCTACAAAGAGATCTAGACTCCCACAGAATAATGGTGGGAGACTTTCACACTCCAGTGTCAATATTAGACAGATCAACGAGACAGAAAATTAACAAGGAGATCCAGGACTTGAACTCAGATCTGGACTAAGCAAACCTAATAGACATCTACAGAACTCTCCACCCCAAATCCACAGAATATACATTCTTCTCAGCACCACATCGCACTTACTCTAAAATTGACCACTTAATTGGAAGTAAATCACTCCTCAGCAAATGCAAAAAACGGAAATCGTAACAAACAGTTTCTCAGACCACAGTACAATCAAGTTAGAACTCAGAATTCAGAAACTAACTCAGAACGACACAGCTTCATGGAAACTAAACAACTGGCTCTTGAATGTTGACTGGATAAATATGAAATGAAGGCAGAAATAAAGATGGTCTTTGAAACCAACGAGAACGAAGACACAACGTACCAGAATCTCTGGGACACATTTAAAGCAGTGTCTAGAGGAAAATTTATAGCAATAAATGCCCACATGAGAAGCAAGGAAAGATCTAAAATCGACACCCTATCATCAAAATTGAAAGAGTAGAGGAACAAGATCAAAAAAACCTAAAAGCTAGCAGAAGACAAGAAATAACTAAGATCAGAGCAGAACTGAAGGAGATGGAGACATACACAAAAAAACCTTCAAAAAATCAATAAATCCAGGAGCTGGTTATTTGAAAAGATCAACAAAATAGACCACCAGCCACATTAATAAAAAGGAAAAGAGAGAAGAATCAAATAGATGCAATAAAAAACGATAAAGAGGATATCACCACAGAGGCCACAGAAATAAAAACTACCATCAGAGATTACTACAAACAACTCTATGCACATAAACTAGTAAACCTGGAAGAAATGAATAAATTCCTGGACACTTGCACCCTCCCAAACCTAAACCAGAAAGAAGTTGAAACCCTGAATAGACCAAAAACAAGGGCTAAAGTTGAGGCAGCAATTAATAGCCCAAAAAAAGCCCAGGTCCAGATGGGATCACAGTCGAATTCTACCAGACATACAAAGAGGAGCTGGTACCATTCCTTCTGAAACTATTCCACATGATCCAAAAAGAGGGAATCCTTCCCAAATCATTTTATGAAACCAACATCATCCTGATACCAAAACCCAGCAGAGACTCAACAAAAAAAGAAAACTTCAGGCCAATATCCATGATGAACATAGATGCAAAAATCTTCAATAAAATACTGTCAAACTGATTGCAACAGCACATCAAAAAGCTTATCCGTCATGATCAAGTAGGCTTCATCCTGGGGATGCAAGGCTAGTTCAACATATGCAAGTCTATAAAAATAATCCACCACATAAACAGAACCAAAGACAAAAACCACATGATTATCTCAATTGATGCAGAGAAGGCCTTTGACAAAATTCAACAGCCCTTTATGCTAAAAATTCTCAATAAACTAGGTATCGATGGAATGTATCTCAAAATAATAGAAGCTATTTACGACAAACCCACAGCCAATATCATACTGAATGGGCAAAAAACTGGAAGCATTCCCTTTGAAATCTGGCACTAGACAAGGATGCCCTCTCTCACCACTCCTATTCAATATGGTATTGGAAGTTCTACCCAGAGCAATCAGGCAAGAAAAGAAATAAAGGGTATTCAAATAGGAAAGGAGGAAGTCAAATTGTCTCTATTTGCAGATGACGTGATTGTATATTTAGAAGACCCCATCATCTCAGCCCGAAATCTCCTTAAACTGATAAGCAACTTCAGCAAAATTTCAGGATAGAAAATCAGAAATCACAAGCATTCCTATACACCAATCAGACTTAAAGAGGGCCAAATCAAGAACAAACTGCCATTCACAATTGCTACAAAGAGAATAAAATACCGAGGAATACAACTAACAGAGGATGTAAAGGACCTCTTCAAGGAGAACTATAAACCACTGATCAAGGAATAAGAGAGGAGACAAACAGATGGAGAAATATTCCATGCTCATGGTTAGGAAGAATCAATATTGTGAAAATGGCCATACTGCCCAAAGTAATTTATAGATTCATCGCTATCCCCATCAGGCTATCTATGACCACCTTCACAGAACTGGAAAAAGACCACCTTAATCTTCATATGGAACCAAAAGAGAGCCCACATAGCCAAGACAATTTTAAGCAAAAAGAACAAAGTCCCCAAAACCTAAAATGCAATTAAAAAAAAAAAAAAAAGAACAAAGTTGGAGGC
>NW_016107335.1:7416655-7420158 GCF_001604975.1 Cebus imitator | reverse complement strand
GCGGGTGTTGAACAATGAGAACACATGGACACAGGGAGGGGAGCATCACATACTGGGGTCTGTTGTGGGGTAATAGGGGCAGGACAGCAGGGCGTAGGGAGGTTGGGGAGGGATAACATGGGGAGAAATGCCATATACAGATGATGGGGGGACGGAGGCAGCAAACCACATTGCCATATATGTACCCCAGAACCTAAAGTGCAATTAAAAAAAAAAATATATATATATATATATACATATAATAGTCCTCAAGACCCTCCTCCGTCCAGGCCCAGGCCTACCTTGCCAGCCACATGACTCCTCCTTCCCTGAACTCAGCTTCTGTGTCCCCCATGCCCACAGTACTCCTTCCACTTAAGATGAACAGTTTCCCACCATCACCATGGAAGGACTGTTTTCTGGAGGAAACGAACTGCTCCAGAAATACAGCAGACAGATAGGAACATGGGGCCTCCAGTGAAAAGATGGCTGGTCTACTGCTCTTCAGGGAAGCCCACCAAGCAAGAAGCCCACCTGTGGACTCGGTGTGTCCATGCCAACTGTTAGCGGTCACTTTTAATTACGAAAATCTCTCAGCCACTAGTCTGCCTTCTGCTCCAGCACATTCCTGAATGAGCCTGTGTGCAGCAGGGCCTGGCATTCTCCCTCCCGGTTCTTAGCCCTCGTTTTCATATTTTCTAGAATAGTGACATGCTCTCATTTCTTCTGTCCTTGATGCCATATTAAGTGGTCCTATGTGTAACTTCACATACTGAGGAATCTCTCTGCGTTTCGATCATTATCAGCTATCCCACATGCTTTCAAGTCATCTGTTAGATGATGCCATCAACGAAATCAATATTAAATCACTTCCAAAGTTGAAGAGCGTGAGGCACAAGAATCCTCTGGCATACCCCCACTTTCTCAGCTGGGGCTCCCCCGAAGGCAGAGCGTATTTGGGAATGTGACGCCAGGGAGCCGAAGTACAGGAAGGGAGGAAGGAGACGGGTGGGCGGGTGAGTCAGGGCAGGACGGTTCCTGAGCCTGAAGGATCTTCCTAGGACCGCATGTGGCTGCTGGCTCCCATCCTCCCCTGGCCAAGGAAGCTGGGGCACATGGTCCTGAGCTGAGGGTGGTGTCACTGCCCCTGCATGGAGTGATGAGTGGCTGGACTATGAGGCGATGCAAATGGCTTTAGAAATGGCCCACAAGAGGCATCCAACACAATTAGAAACCTTGCTGCAGGCTGACTGTGATCTAGACAGGAGTTGATTCGCCTGGCTGCCAAGCTGCAGCTCCACATCTTATCCTCTGGGACCTCGTGCCAGGCTCTGCCAGCCTTGTCTAGCTGGAATCCAGACGTGCCTATCGAGGCACGGGCATCTATGCAACAGCTGCAAAGAACGGCAGATGAATCTCCTGTGGATTTTTTTTGGCCAATTCATGACAGATTCCATTCATTCATAAATCTCAGCTGGTATTGATACCATATTCCCCAGCCTCTGCTTTCTGAGAAATCTATCTGCTCTTTCCTTTTATCTCTGGCCTCCAAAATCAGACCTCTTCTCTGCAATTCCTCCAATATCACGAACAGGCTGGGAATCTCCTTTCTAAGTTCCCTTTTATGGTAGGGTGTGATTCATCTGGATCAGAAATGAGACGTGTTAGTGCTGACAGATGCTCTGCAAACTACCATGCGCTTTAGTTTCCTCTTATCATGATTACTTTACCTCTTCCATTTGAAGATCATTTCCTTGATAAGGAACAAAGTACAATCTGAGCTGAACAGTTCTGCTTCTCTCGATCAGCATCAGCAGCATCGGTCTCGAACAACAGGGCCAGGCTTCTCTTTTCTTCCTGCTTTCAAAATAATCAAGCGCCCCTTCTTTTTGTGCCTCTTAATGTTAACACTAAACTAGGATTGCCCTGTGCCGCTCCCTCCTATTCAAGCTCTCCTTTTACTTTACTTTTTATCATGTGTTCTGCATTCCATATTCTCTACTCATTCTTTGAGGTGGGTGGATCACTTGAGGTCAGAAGTTCAAGACCAGCCTGTCCAACATGGTGAAGCCTCTACTAAAAATACAAAAATAATCAGCTAGGCATGGTGGTGGCATACACCTATAATCCCAGCTCCTCGGGAGGCTGTGGTGGGAGAATCACTTGAACCTGGGAGGGAGAGGCTGCAGTGAGCCAAGATCGTGCCACTGTACTCCAACCTGGGCAACAGAGTGAGATTCTGTCTCAAAAAGAAAAACTAGTGCTTGGCAAACAGTCACTTATTTGGATACTTGCCTAGTTTTTGTTGGCATTATTAAAAATCACAATGCCTGGAATAATGTAAGCAACAAAATGAAGTTGTTATGGACTATAAAGTATAAAACAAACATCCATAAATTCACACTGAAATAGATGACTGAATAAATAAATAGATGGAGAAGATACAAATCTCCTTTGCAGAAAAATCCCAACTAATGCACGTAGCTGCTCAGCCCTCCCGGAGGTGACGCGTCACTCCCCACTGGCTAAGTGTGGGTTGTGCATGGTGACTTCCTTCTTGCGATGATGGCGTGGAAAGGAGGAAGAAAAAGAAGAACCTCATGGTGGGAAAACCTGGCATACCTCGGCCGGGTAATGGAGAGTGGTAAGTCACTCCCTGGAGATGGAGGGATGAAAAGGGCGCTTTACCTCTCTCTGCTCTTCCTCCTCCAAAGGCACATTTCCAGTCTGATCATGATAAATCATTGGGCAAATCTCAACAGAGGGCAATCTGCAAAATACCTGACTGACACTCCTCAAAGCCATCAAGGCGTCAAACACAGGGAATATCCGTCTGAGAAGCTGTCCCACCTAAGGAGGCATGATGACGAGACGTGACAGGGTAACCTAGATGGGATCCTCCAACAGAAAATGGCATTAGGTAAAAACTAAGGAAATCTGAAGAAAGCATGGACTTTAGCAAATAATCCTGTATCAAGACTGGTTCATTAACTGGGACAAATATAGACCACACTAATGCAAGATGTCAAGATTAAACTGGGTGTGGGGTATATGCAAACTGTCTGTACTACCTTTGTCATGTGTCTGTAAATCTAAAACTCTTCTAAAATAAAACATTTGTTAAAAAAAAAAAAAAGCTATCATTTGTACAACGTTGCTAAAAGAAGTCACATTGCCACTGTGAGGAGAGGCCTAGATCGTTCCTAATGCTTCCCCTGCAATCCTAGGGTGTGAAAATTTCATTATGAAATTTTATTTATTTTTGGGCCTCTCATAATTCTTGAGGTGTCATCTTTTGGAATCACTAACTGATATGGTTTGGCTGTGTCCCCACCTAAATCGCATCTTAAATTGTAGTTCCCATAATTCCCACGTGTTGTGGCAGGGACCCAGTGGGAGGCAATTGAATCACGGGGGGTGGGGGGCAAGTCTTTCCTGTGCTCTTTCCATATAGTGAATAAGTCTCACGAGATCCGATTTTTTTTTTTTTTTTTTTTTTTTTGAGACAGAGTCTCACTGTTTTG